>NC_067493.1:47365191-47499862 GCF_947179515.1 Apodemus sylvaticus | reverse complement strand
AAACTCACCCCAGGGAGAGGGGAACCTACCACACCCACTCTAAGAGCAACACTTGAACTTTTGTGTGTAAGTTTTTGTCTGGATGTGTGTGCAGTGCTCACAGAAGCCAGAATAGGGTGTTAGATCTTCTGGAACCAGAGTCATAGACAGTTGTGAGCTGCCATGTGGGTGAGCGCTGGTCCTCTACTAAAGAACCCAGTGCCTTTAACACAGTTTAAAACCATCCTGGTAGGCCTCAGAAACAGAAACAAGATCTCAAAGCAGCTGCAGACAGCGCCTCTCCCTTGCCCAGCTCCACTGAGATATCGGGCACATGGAGGGTGTCTCCCATGGATGGTGCAAATCAGACACCTCACTAATCCATCCCTGGGAAGCAGCAAAATACAATTGCCTACAAAAGCTCTCCACAAGCGTGCGCCCTCTTGTGGACACTGGTGGTTGTGGCCCCGGGACAGAGGCCCTCCTGGAAATATCCAGCAGACATCTGAACTGATTCTCAGCCTTCCCTTCTGCTGTGTGCTTCAGAAAACTGCCTCAGAGAGATCCTGGCCTCCAGGAGGCCATTGCTGTGTTTTGTGGGAGGCCTGGCAGCCTCTCTGGCCAGCCTCTGTGAGAAGACCAGCTGTGTTCTCTCTGTGTCAAAAGTGTAACACATACGCCAAAGACTGGCACACTGTGTAAATGGGGCGAGTGGATCAGAACCCACTGTGATGAAGAGAGGGACGGGGACACAGCTCAGGATGGAACACTTGCCTGATGCCTGAGGCACACCTCACTCTCTCTCTCTCCCCTCTCCTCCCTCTTCCTCTAGTCAGAGGTGGTTCTGACCATTACATTTTCCCCACATGCTCAACCTAAGAACATTAGAAAAGAGGAGGCAGGATGAGTTCTGAGATCGCTTCTGTAATGTGAGTCAGAATCTTATTACAGACGTGGGATGTAGTAAAAGTCAGTGTCTCAGAGAACAAGTGGTAAGCGTTCATTTCACACCATTATAAGATTGGAAACATTAATTCATGTGTGCATTTTGCCTGCGTGCGCGCGCGCGTGCGCGTGTGTGTGTGTGTGTGTGTGTGTGTGTGTGTGTGTGCACCACATGATGCCTGGTACTCAAGAAAGTCAGAAGAGGGCACCAGATCCCCTGGAATTGGAATGAGGAGATGTGAGCAGCCATGTGCGTGCCAGGAACTGAACCCAGGCCCTGCAAGAACAAGTGCTCCTGACCCCTGAGCCATGTCTCCAGCCCACTGCTTAAGAAACACAGTGAAGCTGGGTGGAGTGGCCGAAGCCTTTGCCTCAGCACTTGGAAGGCAGAGGCACAGGGATCTCTCTGAGAGTTCAAGGCCAGCCCAGTCTACCTAAACAAGTTCCAACGCAGAGTCCCTTGTTCAACAACCACAACAACACAACCCAAAAACAAACAAGCAAAAGAAGCATAAGGAAACCTGACAAAATACTGTGGACAGTGTAGCATTTGGGTTTCTGGTTTATTTTTGTTTTTCCCAATAGGCTCTTATGTAGCCCAGGCTGGCCTCGAACTCATCCATGAGCAAGGATGACATCCTCACATTTGTGTTAACCTCTGCCACTGTCTGCCAAGCCCTGGGATTACAGTTTGCACAGCACCGTGTCCAGCAGGTATATGGATTTTTGTCAGATACATACATTTGAGCCTGGTGTGGTGGCACACACCTGTAACCCCAGCACTTGGAATGCAGAGGCAGGAGGATCCGGAGCTCAAGGCCAGCGTCAGCCACACAGCATTCTGAGGTCAGCACAGACAACAGGATACTTTATCTGCCTTATCGCAAAAACAGCCGCCTGCTGCTACAGCCCTGGGTAACTGACTGGTCACAATCCCAGTGTCCTCCCGTGAAGTGGGATGGGGCCTGGGCATCCCTGACCTAAGGGAAGCATGGGGGGCGGAGGGCTCTGTGAGCTGAGACACAGAGACACAACACACCTGACCTCAAAAAAAGGGGGGGGGGGCGGGGGAAGCCACCACAAAGACTTGCAGCCAAAATGGTTGGGGCAGAATAAAGAGAGAAGTTTCAGTTAACAGATTTCTAGAGATCTGCCTGCAGGGGTTCAGCCACAGGTGTGGTTATTTGACCCTCAAGGGCCTCCACAACACCCTAAACCTGCCATGCAGCTCCTACTGGGCCTCAGAGGCCTGCCCATCTACACAGACTGAAAAGTGTGAGAAGCACATTTCCGGCCAAGTACCTGAGGTCCACCACTTATGACCATTTAAGACATAGGAGCCATCTTCCTCTTTGATGGAAGCCTCAATGTTAGAAGCATCTGAGGAGGCCACCTGTACAAGAGAGAGCACATTCTGGTTAGAGTTCCTGGGGACCCACACCACACAGGAGCAGAGAGCAGCTGCGGCCCAGCCAAGGGCAACACTAAGAACAAGGTACCTGGGGCTCCGTCATGGCGAAGCAGGACCGGATCCTGCCCTCCAACAGTGGCACCAGCCAGCGGGCCTTCTGCTCCTCAGTGCCATACCGCACCAGGATCTCCATGTTCCCGGTATCCGGGGCAGAGCAATTAAATATCTGAGGAGAAGAAACTCATTCGAGTCCCCCACATCTCCAGCCTTTTGGAAGAGGGGAGGCAGGCTCTCTTCCACATCACCAACACTCTGACAACTCATGAAAACGTTTCCTCTCTCCTAAGAAGGGCCCGGCACACACTGGAGTTGAATCTCAACTGCCCCTCTCTGAGTTTACCTACCCCGGGCTAGAAGCCACCACCGCCCACACCCCTAGGCGACTCCCTCTGAGTGGATTCTCTATAAAGGCTTTGTCAGCTGCCTACGCTTGCCTGCCTTGCCCATGAGAGATCCCAGCTGTGTGGTGCCGAGATGGACTTTCCACATGCAGGGGTTTCTGCTGGCTGTGTGGTGTGTGTGTGTGTGTGTGTGTGTGACATGTTCTCACATGCTGAGAGAACGGTGAAGTCTGTACCTCAGAAGCATACAGAGACATGCCCATCACTTCACACAGATGTGCATATTCCACGTTAGTCAGCCCTGCTCCGTACTTTTTCTCAGGATCTGTCTCCAAGGGTAGGAAAAGGTTCCAAAGCCCTTCAGCTTTGGCTTTCTCCTGTTAGGGGAAAGGGAGAACAATAATCACTGAATGTTACCTTTAAAAACTGTATATGTCTGTGTATACACACACACACACACACACACACATACACACACGGTATTACTCATTTTTTTAAATATTTATTTATTTATTCTTATATGTAAGTACACTGTAGCTGTCTTCATACACACCAGAAGAGGGCAGATCTCATTATGGATGGTTGTGAGCCACCGTGTGGTTGTTGGGATTTGAACTCAGGACCTCTGGAAGAGCAGTTGGTGTTCTTAACCATTGAGCCATCTCTCCACTCCCCCATCTTTTTTTTTTAAACCTTTCTAATTTAATTTTATTATTTTTTTACATTTTTTATTGTTGTGGTTGTGGTTGTTGTTTTTGTTTTTGTTTTTGAGACATGGTTTCTCTGTATAACCCTGGTTGTCCTGGATCTCACTCTGTAGACCAGGCTGGCCTATTTTTTTTACATTTTATTTATTCTTTTTTTTTAAAGATTTATTTATTTATTTATTTTATTTATATATATATATATATATATATGACACTGTAGCTGTCTTCAGACATTCCAGAGGAGGGTGCTACAGTTCCTTACAGATGGTTGTGAGCCACCATGTGGTTGCTGGGATCAAGACCTTCCAAAGAACAGTCAGTGCTCTTTACCGCTGAGCCATCACTCCAGCCCCAATTTATTTATTCATTTAATGTACATGAGTACACTGTAGCTGTCTTCAGACACACCAGAAGAGGGAATCTGATCCCATTACAGATGGTTGTGAGCCACCACGTGGTTGTCAGGAACTCAGCACCTGTGGAAGGGCCATCAGTGCTCTGAGCCGCTGAGCCATCTCTCCAGCCCCCAGTATTACCCATCTTTAACTCCAGCAGTTGGGAGGCAGAAGCATGTGGATCTCTGAGTTTGAGTCTAGCCTGGTCTACATGTTGAATTTCAGGTCAGCTAGGACTGCACAGAGAAACGCTGTCTCAAAAAACAAAAAACAAAAACAGTTGGGCTGTGGTGTGGTGCACACCAGGGAGGCGTAGAGAGGAAGATATTTGTGAGTCATGGGCCAACCTGGTCTACAATGCACATTCCAAGGCAAGGCTACATGGAGACACCCCGTGGGCCACACTGACAGGCTGACCTACCTTGAGGTCTTCTGTCAGCGGGGACGGGCTCCACCTGTCGGCTGAGGCCTGGTGTCTCTGCAGCTCTGGCTCCACGGGGTACACCTTCTGTTCTACAAACTGCAGCAGCCGGTCATACAGCTCTCTGACCGGAGGAGACAGGCCCTCTGGAGAGATGATCAGGCCTCTCTTCGCCTCAGGAGAAGGAGAAGCAGCTGCTACAGTGCTGTGACTCCTCACACCTGCGGGGGTCCTTGGGGACCTCAGCCCAGCCCATGCATGGAAGGATCTCGTCGGTGTTTTGGTGGCTGGCATCTCTTTGAAAACCCGGAACCCTTCTTTGGTGGCAAAATCCCAGGCCAGCTCAGCCATGGACTCAGTGAGCTTTCCACTTTGTCCAGCTGTTGCTGAGCTCGCCTGTCCTGTGGAGAATGGAGGGGGAACTGATTACCCGTGACCGCCCTGGTGCTGTGGGAGTCAGTGACATGCCTGATACTGAGGGCACAGACTGCCACTGGCTGAACAGCGGTCAACACCAACGCCAGGGCCCTACACGTCCAGGCAGCACTACGATCTGAATCGAACTTGGTGGACGGGGAAACTGAGTCTGGAGAGGATGGAAGTCAGTGGCCTGGGAACCAGAAATGGGAGGCAGGCTGTCCCCTGCTGCTGCTCGGCCTTTCTTTTCCTAAAGAAACTTAGTTAAGCTGTGGCGGCACACACCTTTAATCCTAGCTTTTAGGAGGCAGTGGCAGGCAGATGTCTGAGTTTCAGGCCAGGCAGGGACAAAGCAAGTTCTAGGACAGCCAGAACTACACCGAGAAACCCTGTCTCAAGAAACCAAACAAACAAGTAAACCCAAACAGAACCGGAAGAAGTTGGTTCAATTAGCGACACCCCAACTCGTTTCTGCAGCACCAGGAAACAGTAAGAGATGCTACATGATCCTAGATCAGCCCTGTAGAGAAAATGACAGGGCCAGTTTCTCGGCACCATTTTCTCTGGATAATAATGCCAGTGTCATGGAGCATGCTGGCACTTTTTTTTTGGGGGTGGGGGGAGAAGGGTTTCCAAGCTTCCCGGATACAGATGCTCCTGAACTCTTCATCCCTGAAACCCCCACTTTCCAGGTGTGTGCCACCCCGGCTGACTCTACACACACACACACACACACACACACACTTACTTATGATGGATGAAGAGAAAATTGAGCCTTACACCATTTGTGTGTGTGTGTGTGTGTGTGTGTGTGTGTGTGTTTTGAGACAGCCCTGTATAGCCCTGGCTGTCCTGGAACTCACTCTGTAGACCAGGCTGGCCTCGAACTCAGAAATCTGCCTGCCTCTGCCTCAAAGTGCTGGGATTAAAGGTGTCACCACTGCTCCGTTAGCCTTACACCATTCTGGCTAAACCTACTCCTCAAAGCTTCAGTGGCCATCAGGCCACAGCGTACCTGTGAGCGACCGCTTGTAGACGCCCTGTAGGATTGCAGCCACACGGAAGAAGGAGAAAGCCATGTAGAAGTTCCAGTTGTCGATGGGTGGGAGGCCCATGTGCAGACAGTACATCCTGAAGTACTCCTCCACGGTGGGGATGCCCAGCTCCACCACATCCTGGTCCCTGAACCCTGTGATGAGAGACAGCGCCATCCCCGAGGGGTTGGTACCTTCATTCCCCTGCCCGTGGTCCTAGAGACCATGAGACTCTGAAGGCCACTGTGCTCCTGAGCAGCTGTCACAGCTGTGAGGCAGCTTGGGACTCCCGTGGCTCCTTGCTCTAGCCACTGACCTGAGGTGAGGTACTGACAGACTGTCCCTCAAGGCTTCAGACCAGATTATCAGTCACCAAAGCTTCCCCCTGGACCACAGCTCCCAGTGGAGCCATCTCCAACTAGTCATTTGATCAGAAACGGTCCCAGAGGGGCTGGTGGCAGAGGCAGGGGATCTGGGGTGGAGCTCCGTGCCACAGCACTTATAGCATGTGCCAGGCCCTGGGTGTGATGCCTGGCTCACGCTCACGGGGAGACACCCAGACACGGTGTACACACACACAGGCATCGGAAGAGCCATCTCACTGTATTATGAAGCAGATAAAGATGACAGGACACCAGCTTCACTGATTTGCTTGCACTGTGACATGTGACACTGACTAGAAGCCTGAACAAAGTATCTACATAAGAAATAAATCAAAGGGGGATGGAGAGATGACTCAGCGGTTAAGAGCATTGACTGTTCTTCTGAAGGTCCTGAGTTCAAATCCCAGCAACCACATGGTAGCTCACAATCATCTGTAATGGGGCCTGATGCCTTCTTCTGGGATGTCTGAAGACAGTGACAGTGTACTCACATTTAATAAATAAATAAATCTTAAAAAAAGAAAAAAGAGAGAGAAAGAAAGAGAGAAGGAAAGAAAGTTAGGGAGGGAGGGAAGGAGGGAAGGAGAGAGGGACAGAGACACAGAGAAATTAAGGGCTGGAGAGATGGCTCAGAAGTTAGTATCACTGGCTGCTCTCATCCTGAGTTCAGTTCCTAGCATGCACACGGTGGCTCACAACCATCTGTAATGGGATCTGGTGCCCTCTTCTGGCGTGCAGGTGTACATGCAGGGAGACTATTGTAGATACAATAAATAAATAAATCTTTAAAAAATAAGTCTGAGTAAAGGGCTTTTTTGGTTTTGGTTTTAGTTTTAGTTTTTGGAGACAGGGTTTCTCTGTGTAGCCCTAGTTGTCCTGGAACTCTCTCTGTAGCCCAGGCTGACCTCGATCTCAGAATTTGCCTGCCTCTGCCTCCCAAGTGCTGGGATTACAGGTGTGCACCACCACTGCCTGGCGAAGTTTTTTTTAAAAAAAAAATAATTAAATCAAATGTCTTATAGCTATGTGATAAAAGCTGTCACTGAGAGCCAGGCGGTGGTGGCACATGCCTGTAATCCCAGCACTTGGGAGGCAAAGGCAGGTAGATTTCTGAGTTCGAGGCCAGCCTGGACTACAGAGTGAGTTCCAGGACAGCCAGGGCTACACAGAGAAACCCTGTCTCGAAAAATCTAAAAAAAAAAAAAAAAAAAAAAGGTTGTCATTGCAAATTAAGTCATCAAAGAAATACTGAATGACCATCTGTCCAAACTATACAACTAGACTGGGCGTGGCAGCACAGGCCTGTAATCCCAGCACAGTGAGGCAGGAGTAGGAAGAAAATTGGAGTTTTAGGCCAGTTCCAATATAGTCAGGGCTACATAGTGAGACTCTGCTTCAAAAAAAAAAAAAAAAAAAAAAAAAAAGCTGCAGAGAAGGCCCAGTGGCTAAGGGTGTTTGCTGCTCTTACAGAGGACCAGAGGTAGGTTCCCAGCACCTGTGCCAGGCAGCTGCCTATAACCTGGGCTCAGGGAGAGTTTCAATGCCTGCCTCTCGATCTATGGAACCTACCCGTGTACACACCCAGTCACACATATGCACACAATTAAAAACAGGTCTTAAAAACAAAACAGCTGGACACGCTTGGAGCATTCCTTCAATCCCGGCACTTGGGAGGCCAAAGCAGGGGTATCTCTGGGTGAGGCCAGCCTGGTTTGCAGAGTGAGTTCCAGGACATCCAAGTCTATGTGGAGACAACCACCACAGTGCCCCACCCCACCCCCATTCCAAACCAAGCAGAGTAGAATAATGAGATCATAAAAGTATATGGTGATGCTTTGTTTCAATAATAGACTGGATGCAGTATCGCATGCCTGAAATCCCAGCACCCAGGAAGTGGAGGCAGGAGGATCGATCAGCAGTTTGAAGCCAGCTTCAGCTGCACAGAGAGCTCAAGGTCGGCCTGCCATGAGAGCCTATCTCAGAGCAAACAATCCAGAAACAACAGAAACAAAAGACAAAGGCAGATGTGCAAACAGAAAGGAAGGCACAAGATGAGCCGGGCGGATGGGCAAGAACTTGCCCAGAACCTACGGTGAAATGCCAGCTGATGCCCCACACGCAGGAGCCACGATGCACCGCAGTGCAGATGAAAGGAGAGAGAATGCAGAATACACGAAGGAAGATACATGCTAGTCCTCCCCCCCCCCCACGTTCCAGGGACAGTATTACTTGAACCACTTGGGCCTCACTTTCGAGACCCAGCCCATGCCGTGAGCCTGTGCGTGCCCCGGTGCTTGCCCGTGGAACTGGCTCCTACCTCGCAGCATGGGAAAGCTGGACGGCAGGTAGTGAGCCAGGCAGCTGTAGGCCACATCGGCAAAGGGGTCTCCTAAGGTGGAGAGTTCCCAGTCCAGGACAGCGAGCACTTCCGCCTTCTCGGGATGGAATATCAGGTTGTCCAGCCTGAGGAAGCACAGAAGGGATGGAGATAGCTGGGGACACTATTCAGCCTTCCAGGTCCACCCTCCACCATCCTGTATGCTGTAACGAGGAGGTCCCAGGTCCTCTGGCTCCCAGCAGGCCTCAGCCCGTCCAAAGCATCAGCAAGGCATGGGATGAGCTGTTGATTCTCCCAACTTCCCAACCGAGGGAGCCAAGGGCCACATGGAATTCATATCCTCTCTGTGTCCTAGTCTGCGTGTCCCTAGCAGGCCTACAGACTGTTTTTTTGACACACTTGCCAATTCTTCACTTCATGAAGTACCTGGCTTCTGAAAAATGTCAAGTGATGCTGAGGGACTTCCGGGATGGTGGAGGTCATGGGAGAAAATGTAGCTTCTTTAGTACTTGATCCTTTGGAGACCCCGAGCCACAGGGTACATCTTGTTACCCAGGGGCTACCACACTGAGAAACCACAGTCCCAGCTGTGGGCAAGCCTGCAGATGACTACAGCCCCAGCCAGAGAGCCACCCTGGTGGAGGCTGTGCTGTTCTGTCCAAGCTTTCGGCTAGGGGACCTTGGTGAAGTTTCTTAGGCAGTAAGCAACAGCGGAGCATGGTGGCCCAGGCAGAGCCAGCTGGTTAGGAACAGCACTGTAGTTCCAATCTGCTCAGTGGCCTCTGAGTCCTTCTGCTTCCCGACTGGACACTAATGTAGGCTTGATTTAAACTGAATGGGGCGGGGCTGGAGAGCGAGCTCAGTCCTTAAGAGCATGCGCTGCTCTGCCATGAGTCCGGGTCCCAGCACCTGGCTGAATTTGGCTAACAATCACAAGTCCAGGATCTAACTCCCTTCTGACTTCCATGGGTATCTGCACTCACAAATACACATATAATCAAAAGTAACATTAATCACAGAAAGAAAAATATCCAGACATGCGATGAGATATAGGAACAATCTGACGACCACTTCGAATCTCTTTAACACCCGAACACTTCAGGTTCAGCTAACAGCTCCACCCTCCCTCCCTCCCTCCCTCCGTCGAATGTGGTGGGCATTTGTCTCTTGGTTTTCTGTCTCTTTTGGCTATGTGGGCACTCGGAAACCACAGACGGCATTCTTTCACTACTTGGTAAACCTGCATAAACACCACGCGTACTTACTCTTTGGGGAACTGACTCCTTTCTCCTCAGTCCGAGCCCGTTGAAGTTTATTGAGCCTGACTCAAACAGAGCCATTAGCACAGTTAGCTGCTAGGTAAGATCCCAACACACCACCAGACACGGCTCATCATGCGCTGCAAGCCCCAGCGCACTGGCCTCTCCGCAGAGCCTGCCATTCAGAGGTGAAAGGCCGACTGGAGGACGGGTGGTGGCGGTGGGCTCCCTTTGCCTGCTCTAACAAAGGCTGCAGTTTCAGATTCCTGCCTCTATCAAGATGCCCCCTGCCATGCAGCAGTAGATGGAACTGTCTTTGATGGCAAACGTTACTGCTAAGGGGAGCTTCTCCAGCTGTGCCATGGGCTTCCCCACAGCTGAGAGGCTGCAGGACGCTGCTGGCTGTCTCTTGCCTGCTCTTGTACTTAGCTGCATTTGTGGACACTTGAGGGGTGGCGAGGACAAAGGCCATGGAGCCGGGGTGGAGCCAGTGCTCGCCTCTTAGCTACTCTTCCCTACCAAAGAGGGAGGGTTGCGTGAGGGCGGGGTGTGTGGGGGTGTGAAGGTGGGGTCAGGGTTCTACAGTCCTAGGTAGGGGAGGCTAGTTAAATACATGGGGGATGGGTGAGAAAATTATCAAATAGGGCGGGGCCTGAATAACATGTGGCTCAAAGGCGGGCCTGCAGGAGCTGCAGGAAGCAGGAAATGGTGAGATGTTCCCCAAGCACCACGTGGAGAGAGTCCAGGACAGCCATGGGAGAGGTCGGCTGGACACTCAGTAGGATGGAAGGCACACTGATGAGGGCGGGGCCCTGGACTCAGCACACCCCAGGAAACCCCATCCATTCCCTGACACTTTTCTTGGGTCGAATGCTGACCCCACAGGAAGTGGGAATGCTGATCTCAATAGTGTTTCCCCAGGCAGCGGGCGCCTCTCCCTTCAGGCAGATGGGACAATGCCTGGATGCTGCAGCCTTTTTGGTGGTCACAACCTGGGAGAGGGGTCGCTACTGTGGTGCTCCATCTCCTAAGGGATGACACCCATCTGCAGTGTGGACGAAGGCCACTGGCTTGATCTCCCCTGCACGAACCTTGCCCATCAGTCCCCATATGGGACGCTCAGGCCCCTGGCAGGCATATCTACCTGAAGTCACCGTGCACCACCGTGGTTCTCTGTTGCCTGGGAAGGTGCAGTGGCAGCCACTGGATCAGCCTCTCCATGGCTGGGATGCTGCTGATCTCTGCTGCTCGGTACTGCTTGGTCCAGGTTTGCACCTGGCGAGGAATATAGTCCCCTGAAGGGAAGAGGGTTAGGACACGGGAGGCTGTTCCAACCGCTTTAGACGCTTGGCAAGTTCACCAGAGCTGTGAAAACAGCAGCGCTGCACCAGTGCGGTGTGTCTGACCACATTCCTGTGACAGGGACAATTCCTAAGAGATGCTCCTGCCAACATGGAAGCCACCTGCTGCTTTGCCTCAGCTCAGCATGGTCTAGGCATTGCTTCACCACAAGAAGCTTCAAGCCTGGCCCCTAATCCTCTTGAACTTTCTCACAAACATCCTAGAGCATCTTCTTGGTTAAGTATAAAGGCATCAGGCTAAGAACACAGAGTCCGGCTACACCAGTGGAATCAGCTCTGCCGCACTGCATCTCTGTGATGACGAGTGAGCACATGCCTAACCCTCTGGGCCTTCCTCAGAGAGGAAGAGAGGATAAAATACATAAAGTTGAGCCTGACACAGTGGCACACTCTTTTAACCCCAGTACTCAAGAGGCAGAGGCAGGCAGGTCTCTGAGTTCGAGGCCAGCCTGGTTTATAGAGAGAGTTCTAAGACAACCAAGGGTACATAGAAAAATTTTGTCGTAGAAATCCAAAATAAATAAATAGCATTAAAATAAAGTACATAAAGTTGTGTGGTAAGATCACTTGAGATGAGTTCAAGGCCAGCTTGGCAATGCTCTGAGACCCCTGACAGCAAAAAGTCTTTTTCTGATTTTCAGAAGCCAGGTGTAGCCAGCAGTGGGTACACCTCTAATGCCAGCACTCAGGAGGCAATGGCAGGTGGATCTCTGTGAGTTCAAGGCCAGCTGTGTCTACAGAGTGAGTTCCAGGAGAGTCTGGGCTACAGAGAGAAACCCTGTCTAGGAGGAAAAAGGCCAAGTGTGGTGGCACGACTGCGGCCCCAGCACTTGTGAGGTAGAAGCAGGGATCAGTAGTTCAAAGCCATCTTTAGCTACATTCCTTTGTTTGTTTATTTTTCTTTTCAAGACGGGTTTCTGTGTAGTCCTGGCTGTCCTGAAACTCACTCTGTAGACCAGGCTACCCTCAAACTCAGAGATATGTCTGCTTCTGCCTCCTGAGTGCTAAGATTAAGGTTGTAAACCACCTCTGTCCAGAATAAAAATAAAATTAAAATTAAAAGAGATAACTTTTTTTAAAGGAAGAAAAGAAGGATGAGGTGAAAGAGGGAGTGTATGCTAAATACCACGATCTGCAGTGGAAAGGAAGGAGGGATTGAGCCGTTTACTGACAAAAAGTGCCAAGGAGATGGAGTCCTCGATTAAGCCAAGCTGTGGTGAGCAGAACCAGTTATGGTTAGCCTGGGTCTAGAACGTGGGCAGGGTTGTGTATCAGCACCCCTAACCTCCCAGACCCTACCAGTGGAGCGAGTGTCGCTTTGTGAGAGGGACTGTCACTGCAGGACGGGCTGCCCCTGCCCACCTTGCTTCCCGAAGCTGTCCAGGCCCGCAGCCTGCAGGTCCACACTGTGAATTCTGCACAGGACTTGGTTCATGGCAGTATATATGGCTCGCCGCCGGCTGGGCTCCAAGCCTGGCAGGGAGGGGTCTTTGTAGATGGTGCCCGGGCAGTACTCCATCAGGTAGAAGGGGGTGCCGATGATGCTGGCAGGGACACAGACGGGGGTAAGCACCACAGGGGCTGTCAGCCATGGGACCCCTCCGGTTTCTGGGAGGAGAATCTGGGAGAGAGGGCAGAGCTCCTTTCCTTCCCTTTGTGCAGAGAACTGCACACCCACCTACGTGTGCAGACACCCAGCAGGATCTCACTTCTCTTTGGACCTGTGCAGAGACTATTGAAGGTTTTTTGTTTTGTTTTGTTTTTTGTTTTTGTTTTTCTGAGACAGGGTTTCTCTGTGTAGCCCTGGCTGTCCTGGAACTCACTCTGTAGACCAGGCTGGCCTCAAACTCAGAAATCCGCCTGCCTCTGCCTCCCAAGTGCTGGGATTAAAGGCGTGCGCCACCACGGCCTGGCCATTGAAGGGGTTTAAAGGTAGTAATCATACAACCAAACCACTGAAAGGGGAGTAGGTCTGGGGTCTGGAAGCAGCTTGAAGTCTCACTTCTGCCCTTGGTGCCTGTGCACGCCCAGGGGCACACTAAGAAGCCTGTTTGGAGGTTTCCATCTTTCATTTGGTTCCTTTGACACACGGTCTCATTACTTAGCACGGGCTATCTTTGAATTCTTGATCCTCCTGCCTCAGCCTCCAGCGTGTTGGAATTACAGGCCTGAGCCATATGGCATGAGAGTGTGAGCAAAGGTGAAGAAACACACGACACAGGTGTGGGGGTCAGAGGGCAGCCTCAGGGTCAGTTCACCTTCCACCCTGTCCGAGGCAGCATCTCATCTTCCGAGTGTGTGCAGCAGGCTAGCTGGCCTGCGGGCCTCGGGGATTCTCCTGTCTCTGCCTCCTATCTTGCTGCAAGAGCACTGGGGTGAGAGGTTCTCTCACGATCCACCCAGCTTTTATGTGGGATTTGAACTCAGGTCCTCACGCCTGTGCAGCAAGTGCTTTTACCCACTGAGCCACCTCTCCAGCCCCTGGTGTCTTTTTCCCTTTCGTTTTATTTTCTGTGTATGGCTGTTTTGCCTGCACTGTGTCTGTGCACCAAGTGCCAGTGGGAGCCAGTCAGGACGTGGAATAGCCTGCCCCTGGAGTGACGGGCAGTTCCTATGGCTTCTTTTCAACTGCAAAACACACCCAGTTTTTAAACGGAGAACACAAACACAAAGAGGTCCTGGGCAGCCATCCACATCCCTCCTTATTCATAACTGCTTAATTTACCGTTAAATGTGAGTACCTAACTACCATTACTTGGTGTTCGGGAGATTAGCCATCCATCAGTCATGACCAGACACTATTTTAGTGCTCTAAAAAGTGGTTCTAAAAATTCTTCTATTAAGTGTGTTCATCCTGACTTGAAACACATTCTTTTTTTTTTAAAAAATGTATGTGGGTGTTTAGTGCCCCTCGCCCCATGTATGTCTGTGTATCGTGGCATGCTAGGTGCTCGTGGAGGCCGGAGGAGGGCACTGGATCCCTCGGAACTGGGGTGATAGCCGTGAGCTGTCGTGTGGGTGCCAGGAATTGAACCCGGGTATTCTGCAAGATTGGCAAGTGCTCCTAAGCACTGAGCCATCTCTTCAGCCCCTCGAAGACATTCTTAGGGGAGCTGAGGAGATGGCTAAGTCAGAAAGATTTTTGCTGCACAAGTTTGATCCCCAGCGAGGGACTCTTTGTCAAACACACAGATGGCCCTCGAGGAACCACACCCTAGGTTAGCTTACACATACATGTGCACTGATGCTCATGAACATGCAACATACACATAACATTCCTGGGAGGTAGTTGGAGTAATCCCAGCATTGGGGAGGCTGAGGCAAAAGAATTGGGAATTAGAAGTCAGTCTGGGCTACATAGAAAGACCCTGTTTCAATAAATGAACAAATAAATGAATGGTCACGTGAATTACTTCATATATATGAACATGTGGCAAATATTGACAGTGTTTCATCCACAGTGTAAACCGATGTTTCTGTGCTTTCTTCTCAATTGGGGCTGGAGAGATGGCTCAGCAGTTAAGAGCATTGACTGCTCTTCTGAAGGTCCTGAGTTCAAATCCCAGCAACTACATGGTGGCTCACAACCATCTGTAATGAGATCTGACGCCCTCTTCTGGTATGTCTGAAGATAGCTACAGTGTACTTACATATAACAATAAATAAATCTTAAAAAAAAAAAAAGAAAGTCTTCCTAATCAAAAATTAAGGAAAAAGGGCGACTCGGCTGGGAGAACAGCTTAGTAGGAAGGAAGAGGGCTGGCTTAGCACGGAGCCCTGGCTCCATCCCAGCACCAGACAGGCTGTGTGCTATTCATGCTAACCTAGCACTCAGGAGGTGCAAGCAGAGAGATCAGCTGTCCAAAGTCTTCCGTGGATACAACTATCTCAAAGACAGACAGACAGATACAGAGAGACAGAAAGACAGACAGACAGACAGACACACACAAGCAGGGCTTGTTAGAGGAAGAGCGTGAGAGAGGGAAAGCTATAGCAGTTTAAAACACTTCAAAGTAGTGCAGGGTATGGTGGTAAACCTCTGTTAATTCCAGCACTCAGGAGGGAAAACAGGTAGATCCCCGTGAGGTCAAGGCCAGCCTGGTCTACATATTTCAGGATAGCCAGAGCTACAGAGACAGACCTTATCTCACATTTTAGATCACAATTTAAAAAAAGAACAAAACTTGAAATGCAGTAGTCTTTCTCTCTCTCTCTCTCTCTCTCTCTCTCTCTCTCTGTGTGTGTGTGTGTGTGTGTGTGTGTGTGTGTGTGTTACTTGCTTAAAGAGAGGGTCCCTTGCAGTGCAGTGGTAGAGCACACCTTTAATCCCAGCATTCAGTTTGGCCACAGAGTGAGTTCCAGCCAGGGCTACACATAGAAACACAGACACACTTTCTGAGTGATGGGCTCAGGGCTCCTGGCGGAGGCGGCTGCACTGATTTTCTCATCCCTACAGAACAGGCTCCTGAGTTAGCAGATGAGCTTTTCCTTTCCTGTCACCTGAGGACACAATGACTACATGCACAGATCTTTACCTTGAGTCTTCACAGAGGTCAAGAACAGTGGGGACAGGGACTCCTGCGTTCCCAAGGGCTTTCATGATCCTGCCAGGACAAATGAAAACTCATCACTGTAGGTACCATTGATAAGGTTTTCTTCAACTTGCTTTTCTCATTTAAAACACAGTACATTATCGGGGTGGGACATAGTTCCACCGATGAAGTGTCTGTGACACAGACACGAAGGCCCGTGCTTAGGTCCCCAGCACCCGTGTAAAACGCTGCGGTAGCGAGGGCCTCTGGTGCCAGCCAAGGGTGCTGTCAGGGAGAAGACAAGCAGATCGCTGCATTCCCTGACTGGCACAACGTCGGGCTCAACAGGAGCTCTTTACACCACAACATAAAGGTGGATAAGCCACAGATATGGCGGGGCACAGTTGTAAGACCAGCACTCGGATCTCTGAGTTAGAAGGCAGCCTGGTCTACAGAGTGAGTTTCAGGACAGCCGGGGCTACTACATAGTGAGACCCTATCTCAGAAAACAAGATGGCTTTGCAGCTAAGAGCTCCTGTCCCCCCCCCACCCCCACGTGCTCTTGCGAAGGACTCAGATTCGGTTCCCAGCACCCGCTTGGCAGCTCTGGACCTTCTGAAACTCCAGTTCCAGGGGCTCCAACTCCCTCTTCTGTCCTATGTGGGCACAGTATGCATCTAGCACACAGACACATGCTCAGGCAAAACACTAGGACACATAAAAACGTCATAAAGGCAGAGAGTGACAGAGGCCTCCACACACATGCACACATGTCCAGGGACACCAACCACACATGTGCACATACCACACACATACATGCAAACACATAACACATGCAATAAAATTCAATGGACTACTATGTTGGGGGTGGGCTCTATCTCCGTGGGAGGAGGCTCACCTAGCATACACAGGCCCAGGCCTCCATCCCCAGTGTGGCAGACAGAAGGAAGGAAAGGAGATGGAGAGGAAGACTACGCCAAGCCCAGGTGTGTGCCTCAGACCCAGCATCCAAAGCTGGAAGAGACAGAACAAGAAAGAGAGGCCAGGACATCATGCTTCCCCTGGGCCACACATACTATAGGGCAGTGAAAAGAGGAAAAAGCCTTTCTGGAGAGACTCCATCCAGCCCAGGCTTCTAAGGGCGTGGCCCCTCCTATTTAAGAGATCTGGAGCTAGCTTTCTTACATAAAGTTTAAACTGTCCTGGGGGCACAGGTTGGGATTCCCAGCTACCAGGGAAGCTGAGGTCAAAAGGTCACAGCCTCAGGTCTTTACCTGAGCAGAGAGAGTCACATGGTAAGAGTCACATTTACGACAATCAGGGCAGCTGGGCACAGTGGGACATGGCTGTAGTCTCAGCACTCAGAGGCAGGGGCAGGTGAATCTCTAGTCCAAGGCCAGCCTGGTCTGTACAGCCAGGCAGTCAGGGCTAGATAGTAAGACCGTGTCTCAGAAAGCTGTGTCTGAGGGAGGCTGAAGAGATGGCTCAACAGTTAAGAGCACGGGCGGTTTTTGCAGAGGACCTGAAGTTAGTTCCCAGCACCCACGTGGTGGCTCGGGACTATCTGCAGCTCCAGTTCCAGGGGAGCCAACACCTTCGAACTTCCGTGGACATGTGATAACAGGACAAACATACATTTAGGCAAAACTTTAATACACATAAAATAAGAAGAGCATGTACGGCTCCCAATGCCGCATGACAGTTCACAACAGCCTGTAACTGTAGACCAAGGAGACCATGGTCACCCACACTCATGTGTATGTGTGCACACACATGTAAGCAAATAGGCATGTACCTGCACGCACATACGTACATACACACGTACACACACACACATGCACACACACACTCATGCACACATATAATTAAATATAGACTCTTATTTTTTAAAGAAGGGAGGGACTTCCGGGCAGTCCCATAGAAGCTGGCTTGACAGTTGAATATGAAGCTTGCGTGTTGGGGACACCAGCTGGACACCTACCCTCTGGCCCCGCAGAGACTTACCTGAACTCCCTCTCAATGGCATGGGCAGAGGGAAGGAGGGTCCCCGGGGGTTTCTTCCTCAGAACCAGCTGACGGTCAGCCAGCCTGATGTAGTACGTGGGGTTGGACTGTCCGTGATCGAACTGAAGGAGCTGCAGGGGGCCTGTAAGTTTGACAGGACAGAGCACTCAGGCAGGAGCCAGGTGCTCTGTGATCTGGACACATGTGTGGCCCTTCTTCCCAGGGAGCTGTGCCTCTGGCATGCCTGATATCCTCCTGAAAGATACAGAGCAGGAGACACGGCGCTCCCCAGGGCAACTGAGTCCAGGCATATTTACTCAGACCCACACGTGGCTACAGCCTCGAAAGGCACTTTCTTAACACAGTGGTCACCTCCCTTCTCTGTCTGAGCGTGTGTCTCCTTGCCAACCCTGTGAACATACACTCATGGGTTCTGTTTCTCAGTCCTAACAGTCGTGGCAGCACATCTGTCCCCATGGAATGTCCTAAGCCTGAGATCAAATGTGTCTGTCCTTACCCAAACCGTGCCAGACCTTGGCATGATAGCCGACAGGAGGCAGGCAGAGCCAAAGCTACCTCCAGCAAGGACATACTTTCCCAGCCTCTAGGCTGCATCCTGTGGCTCCTCCCAGCCTCTAGGCTGCGTCCTGTGGCTCCTGGGAGAGGAGAACCTCATGCACCCTCAGTTAAATAGTAAGAGGTGTTCCACTTGGCAGGACAGCCAGAGGGACCTTCTGGCTCTGTGGGTGTGCCCCATAACCTAAGGCTAGGAACTAGCACACTGTGGAACTGTAAATCAGAGTCTTCTAGGGGACCAAGTTGGGGGAGGGGACTGTCACCAGGAAAGAATTCAGACACTCCAAGATGCCTGTTTCAGAGGGTAGAGGCTAGAGGATCTTGGAAGAGGAACCCCTCGCCACTTTTTAAATCATGCAGCGTTTTCTATTTCTGGAGCTAGGAACAGAAGGACCAGGGCTTCGCCCATGTTAGGCAAGTGTTATATACTGATATGGACTCCCCAGCTCTAATGTTGGGACACATAGTCACTGTCTCACAACAGACTATTGTCTCCTACAGTCAGAATCGCTCGCTGCACACACCGTCTCTCTATGATTCCTCCTCAGAGGCTATTGTCAGGCAGAGGCTGCCCCACGCCACCAAGGCTCTAAGGTGGGGCGCTTGGGTGAGGCGAGGCTGCTCTTCTGGATCTGTAACAGCATCTGCATATGACAGCAGGGTCGGGAATGGGCAAGCGCACTGCAGTCCTCACTGCAGAGGACCTTCTACAGTCAGGAAACTGTCCCTACCGGTGTACTGGGTCCCCAGCAAGCCCTTCAGGTACTTCTCCAAGGCATCTTGAGGAATCTCCATGGTCTTCCTTACAGCGTGAGTGTTGGGAACGCCCACGAGCAATGGGAAACCCAGAAGAGATTCTAGTTCCTTCACTGCTGTCTCAGGACTGTCAACCTGGTTTCAGAAAAAAAGACATCCCTTGGCCCATCAGCCTGGCCCTCGCCCTGCCTGAGCCCCTGAGGGCCACACCTGAGCCCAGCGAGTCTCAACTCTCCCTTGCTGCGACCCTTTACTGCCCTTCCTTATGTTGTGTTGATCCCCTACACACACCATGAAATTATATTTGTTGTTACTTCAGAGCTGCATTTTTGCTACGGTTGTGACCCACTGAGAGAACTCTTGCCTCAACAAGACCAGCCCAGAAGTCCAAGGTCAGTTCTCAGATCGAGGTCACTAAAGCCACCCTCAGCTTCCCCTAGCTCACAGGAACTTCTTCTTCTTCCATCTAATCTTGAGCCTGGCCTACACAGAAGAGTACCACAGACAGGTTGTCAAGAGGCCAGGGTGGTGACACACTCTACAGTCTGGGAAGATACAGAAGGATGATCCAGAGTTCAAGGCCAGCCCGGGCTACATAGAGTCTCTATAACAAATGAACAGGCAACAATAGCCCATGCCATATTTTGCACAGGGCAGAAAGCTGAGCTGGCTGTCTGTGTGGCCTGTGAGTTCAGCAGTGAAAATGCAGATGAACAGCCCTGCCCTGGGACCCTCCCATCCTCCAGCAGCGGCTTCCCTTCCCTGCCAGGACCTAGAGTGATCCCCATGGCTCGAGGCTCTTGGTCCGCCCATCTAGAAAAGGATTGCTCGGACCATCTGTGACATTCAAAGCCCACTTTCCCCACCCTGCCTCCTTCCAACCCTGCAGCTATGAGCAGCTTGTTCCAGATTTCACAGTTAGTCAGAAGCAGAGGGACTATTCCCAGAGAGTTGCCAAGGAAAGTTACAGGTACTACGAACTTGTGTTAACTAGTTCAGGAGACAGTCAGGATTACCTTAATGGTGTGAATGCCCAGGCTGGAAGCCGCCTTTAGATTTTGTCCCAGATCATCAAGAAAAATGGCCTCTGAGGGCTTCAGGCTCAGCCGCTGCAGGCAGAGCTGGTATATCCTGGTATCTGGCTTGCAGAGGCCTTCCAGGCAGGACTCGACCACCTGGGGAGAGAGGGTGGTGCTAAAGGTGCCACAGCACAAGAAGGTGCTGAGGGAATTTCCTGTCACAGCAAGCCTTATGTAAAGTGATGCTGCCTTCCTAAAAAGAGGGATTAGAAAACTTCGGAATACAACCTAGGGGCTCACTCAGTGTCAACTCCAAGGAAAGAAGCGGGGCTCCTCACAAACTCCCATCATGCTGTAGGAATGGTGTGCAGGACTCAGGTTGTGAGGTATTATGGGATGGCACTGGTCTGGAATTAGCCTCAGACAAACAGTGGAGAGAATCAGAGTCCACAGGAGATGTGGGAGTGTGAGAGTCTTAGTGTGCAGTATAAAGGGGTCTCCACCTCATCAATATTTGGCCATACAAATATTGATAGGCACAATTATATTTTTTAAAAGTTATATATATATATATTAAATGCTCTTATTTTTAGATTTATTTTAGGTATATGAGTACACCGTAGCTGTCTTCAGACACACCAGAAGAGGGCATCAGATCCCATTATGAATGGTTGTAAGCCACCATGTGGTTGCTGGGAATTGAACTCAGGACCTCTGGAAGAGCAGTCAGTGCTCTTAACCACTGAGCCATCGCTCCAGCCCAAGGGCTCTGTCTAAATGCACACCAGAAGAGAAAATCAGAGCCCATTACAGATGGTTCTGAGCCACTGTGTATGTGGTTGTAGGGAATTAAATTCAGGACCTCTGGAAGAGCAGCTAATGCTTTTAACCTCTGGGTCATGTCTCCAGCCCTGACTCAATTAAGTTTTAAGGGCCCATTTTGCTGGATGTGGTAGCACATGCCTTTAGTCCCAGCATTTGGGGGGCAAAAGCAGCTGGACCTTCCTGAGTTCCAGGCCAGCCTGATCTTTGTAGCAAGTTTCAGGTTGCCAGGACTATATTAAAAGAAATTAACAAACTAATGAATTAATGAATTAAAATAAAGCCAAATCCTTAATCCCAGCATAGGAAAGGCAGAGGCAGGCAGATCTCTGTGAGTTCAAGGCTAGCCTGGTCTACAGAGTAAGTTCTAGGACAGCCAGGGCTACACAGAGAAACCCTGACTTGAAAATAGATAGATTAGATAGATAGATAGATAGATAGATACATAGATACATAGATACATAGATAGATACATACATACATACAGACAGACAGACATACAGACAGACACACAAACAGACAATAAAAAAGACTAAAAATAAAAGACAATTTTCAACGTATTATACCGAAACTTGCTTCTGGCAGGTCTGCGTCTAGAAGCCCACTTGGTGGGAACTGCCAGCAGGCAGCATTTAAAGCTGAACTCACAGCATCTCCAGGACACCTGTCACCCAACACTTACCACATCAAACTGCTTCCGGTCCAGGGGCAAAAAGCTTTTCCCATTGGAAAGATAGAAGTTATTAGTCAGGAGCGCAGTCTGAAGGCCTCGTGCTCTGATCTGAGAGATGGCCTGTGTCATCACCGGGAACTGCTTTGCCACTCGCTCACTGGTCAGCAGAGCGAAAAAGGAGCTCACGGGCACAGGAGTCTTTGCCTGTCACCAGGATGGAGATGGGAGAATCAGTGTGGTCGTTAGTGTGGTCCCTCATGGCCCACAGGCAAATCCATTCCTGGTGTCCTCCTGCTGCCTGCATGTGAGAGCCCAGGGCCTGGGGCACATGATGTTAGAGTCTGCACGAATATTTTGAGAGGAGGTCTCAGTATACAGAGCAGATGATCCCCCAGTGCCTGGGGTCACATGATCCTCCTGCCTCAACTTCCATGGGAACCAGGATGACAGGTAAACTCCACCTTCCCTGGGTACAGGCATTCTTTAAAAACTCATTTAGGAGCTGGGCTTTAAGTTCAACCCCGGGAAGTGAAGGAGGAGGAGCATCTGAGCTTTGACGTTAGCCAGGGCACCAGAGAGACCCCTCCCAACCCTGCTTCAAAAATGAAAAAAGAGGGCTGGAGAGATGGCTCAGCAGATAGGGGCACTGACTGCTCTCCCAAGGTCCTGAGTTCAAATCCCAGCAACCACATGGTGGCTCACAACCATCTGTAACGAGATCTGATGCCCTCTTCTGGAGTGTCTGAAGACAGCTACAGTGTGCTTATATATAATAAATAAATCTTTAAAAAAAAAAAAGAAAAAAGAATCCCTGATTTGGAACCAGAATGGTTGAAATAGCCAGAGATATGTCCACTGTGGTCACAAGAGTCCTTCGTTCCGGTCTGGGCTTGACAGTCGGAAAAGGCAGACTGTCAGAAGAGGGTACATTAAACTTTAAAACATGTTCATCAGATATCATTTATCATTAATAATATGCATTAATGAGAGCGACCTGGCATGGTTTTAAGCATTGCTGTTATTCTTAGCACTTTAAAATTACATTTTTTTTTTAATGTAGGAGGGTGGTGGTGCACACCTTTAATCCCAGCACTCTGGAGGCAGAGGCAGGTGGATTTCTGTGAGTTGGAGGCCAGCCTGGCTTACAGAGTGAGTTCCAGGACAGCCAGAGCTACATACTAAATAAATAAATAAATAAATAAATAACATTTATTTAAGCGTGGGTGTACCAGTGACATCTTACACTTGTGAAGGTCAGAGGACAACGTTGAAGAGTTAGGCCCTCTCTCCATCATTTAGATTCTGAGAAGTGAACTTCAGGGCGTCAGGCTTTGAGGCAAGCCCCTTAACTGGCTGAGCCATCTTGCCAAACCCACTGCAGACATTTTAAGCATATTAATCCAGCAGCATAAAACACACTTCTGCCAATGTCCCCCACCATACCGTCCTTCCATGGAAGTCATTACTGTGTTTAAATTGTATTTTAGCGGAGCTTTGGAGGTTACAGAAGTCTGTACATGCCAAGCTTAAATAGTGCACAGTGCAGAGAAAACGGTCCCTGTTTATTGATTTAATAAGCTTTGGCTCCAAGCCGTTAGGCTGGTGGCTCGTGTTTCAGTGTCTGCTGCGGCTTACAGTAAAGACCAGAGTTAGTTATTCATACGGGAAGCCAGCGCTGAACGCCTAGGCCCTGAAGGAAGAGCTTAAAGACAGACACAGGCTATTAGGTTTTCATTTTGGTTCAGCGAAATCAATGTTATGGCCGAATGGGCGCATACTTGAGCCTGAGAGAAAAGTGTGAGAACACCAGACATGGATGGGGGCTCGTGGCTGGAACCCAAGCATCTAAGAGGCTGATGCTGGAGGGTCAGCAGCTCAAGGTCACCTTGGCTACAGGATGGGTTCAGCGCTGTGGTAGACTCCATACCTGTCTCAACGCCCCTCCCCTGCACAAAGAGAAAGGGAAAAACCAAGGGAAGGAATGGTCGCCACTCACGATTTCGGAGCACAGTCTCCCGAATTCTTCCAAGAAGTGCTCGGTCGTCATCTCTCCTTTCAAAAACCTCATCCAGGGCCCAGTGTCGCCACCTCTGATCAGAGCCTTCACTATCGTTCCAGAAGGGACGTGATTCTGTACCTCCCACCCTGTAGGACACAACACACACTGGATAAGGAACCCACGTGGCTGCGGTCTGGCGAGCTTGGGAGTGACAGCCCTGGTCCTGTGACTTCACTGTGGTGGCTGCGTGTGCTCTGGGGAAGTCTGTAGTCTCACTCTGAGGAGAGATGAACACAGACAGAGGGGAGCAGGGCTGCCTAGGGTCCAGTCTTGCCCTCACTTGAGTTTCCCTCAGAAGCCCCCTGAAGCTGGAGTTCCAGGCGGTTGTGAGCCACGGGGCAGGGAATCCAACTCTGGTCCTCTGCAGGAGCAGTAGGCCAGCTCAACCCTCGGCCATCTCTCCAGCCTGTGTCTTCTGTTCTGAAGCACTTTTTCTGAGAAAGTGGAACCTGTGCCTTGAGACTATTTGATATAAAGAGAGAAGCAGTCGAGTTCTTCAGAACGACCACTGTGAGGGCAGTGTAGCCCTGCAGAGACCAGCAAGGCCTTCAAAGCAAGGCTTCCTTAGCCTCCAAGCACGCTGAAGTGCACAGTTAGTGCACAGTCTTTCTGCTCATCCCAGAGCCGGTGAGCACGGACGGAACCTGGCACCCTCGTGTGCTGTGCTCAGATATAAACAAGGACGGCTTCTAGGGAAAGCAATCTGGCAGTTTCTGTCAAAAATCTTCAATGTATGTTTGACGTCATAATTTCACTTCCAGGAATTTCTCCCAGATGTATTTACAGATGAAGTGAAGGTTACGTACATGGCTGTGTGTACAGAACTGCGTGTAAAGGAAAGGTTTGAGAGGTAAATCTGTCTGGATAAAGGGCTTGTCAGGTCAGTTATGATTATAGCTCAGGGACCCCATTAGTCTCTCTGGGCCCTTGGGTTTTGTTTTCTTCAGCACTGGCATTGACCACAAGGCAAGCACCCTACCAGAAGCACACCCTAACCTCCAACCTGTTGAGTCTTACTGGAAAGCAGCCACACCTATATCCTCACAACTATGGCAAAGGTGACTAACTCAGAAGAAAGAGTGGTGGGGGTGGGGAGGTGGAGTGGCAGAGAACTCCAGTAAAGTGCGAGCTTAGCACACACAAGGCCTGCCTAGACCTACCTCCATGAAAAAGAAAAGTTGCCGGAATCATCTACCAGGCAAGACAAAAGGAAGGCAGAGCAGTCTGGGTAGGATGTCCACACACTTACTCACACACATGCACACACAATAAAGGCAGGATGACAACCTATGCTGTCATCCTTAGGAATGCCATCCACCCCCTTTAGGACGGGTGACCTCAATAACTGGAGCTCACTCATGTATCTAAAGGGCTGGTCACCCAGCCCCAGGAATCCTTGGTTGTCCACCTAACCAGCTCCGGCCTTACAAGCCCAGGCCACCATGTTTAGCCTTTTTTTAAAAAATATTTATTTATTTATTATATGTAAGTACACTGTAGTTGTCTCCAGACACACCAGAAAAGGATGTCAGATTTCATTACAGATGGTTGTGAGCCATCATGTGGTTGCTGGGATTTGAACTCAGGACCTTCGGAAAAGTAGTCAGTGCTCTTAACCGCTGAGCCATCTCTCCAGCCCCATGTTTAGCCTTTTTACACAGATTTTGGGACACAATGAAGCTCCTCACACTTCTGAGACAAGCACATGCCCTCCTGAGCGAGCTCCCCCGCCCTGCACCCACAGTCTCTCAGTCCCGAGAAATCCATACCCGAGGTCGGCACACTTGGGCCTGTAACCCAGGCTCACCTGGACTGCATGACATAGCTCAGGCTGCCTTTGAACTCTCAGTGATCCTCCTGCCTCACATTCCCATGTATTAGAATTACAGACTCAGCCGGGCATGGTGGCGCACGCCTGTAATCCCAGCACTTGGGAGGCAGAGGCAGAGGCAGGCAGATTTCTGAGTTCAAGGCCAGCCTGGTCTATAGAGTGAGTTCTAGGACAGCCAAGGCCACACAGAAAAATGAAAGAAAAAAAAAAAAAGAATTACAGACTCTAACTAGCCCATCTGTCTAGAAAAGAATTTCTCAACTAAGACTCAAAAATCTAAATTTATAAAGAAAGAAACAGATGGGCTTAATGGTACTTTAAAAATGCAAATTTTGGTACAGGTCCTTTCTCAAAAGAAAAAGAACCATCAAAAATAAATAAAATCAAAGGGTGGGGCCGAAGAGATGGCTTGGTAGTTAGGAGTGTTTATTACTCTTGAATGGACCCAACTTCAGCTTCTGTGGGCACCTGCACAGCATAAACGCACACAAATGCACATAAATCAAAATAATGAATAAATCTCCAAGACCATCAAAGATACTTAATATAACTGACAAAAGGCCCTTGCTGCAATTCAGCAAGACATGAGGGACTCGCTGAAAAAGACTTCTAAGCGACCTACAGACATACAGAAAGGCAACCAGACAACACGAAACATCAGAACCAGGCAGCGCCGGGCATGGTTGGTGGCACACAGGTCACTCGGCAGTGCGGGGTGGACATAGCTGGTGGCACACAGGTCGCTCAGCAGTGCCGAGTGGACTGCGCCCTGAGCCACAGCCCTGGCTGAGAGTTGCCTCTCTTTTCACTTGGCTTGCATGAGTTAGTTAATGTCTAAGGCTTAGAAATGATAAACTATGGACTTGTGTTGGGTTAGGGTTTCTTGTTGCTGCTGTTTGGTTTCTCCTTTTTGTTTTCAACAAGCTAGGGTCCTCTGGGAAGGGAGAACATCACTTGAGAAAGTCCCTCTGTCAGACTGTTCTGTAGGCAAGACTGTGTGGGGCATTTCTCAACTAGTACTTGATGGAGGCGAGTGCAGCCACTTGCGGCTGGTGGTCCTGAGCTGTCAAAGAAAGCAGGCGGCCAAGCCACGGGGAGGGGGCAAGCCACAGGCAGCGTCCTGCCCCAGGTTCCTGCCCTGCCTGAATTCCTGCCGAGTGCCCTCCATGATAGACACTGGCTTGAGTGTGAAACTCAAATGAAGACAACTCTTTCCTTCCAAGCTGCCCTGGCTCATGGAGTTTGTCAGGGCAAGAGGAAGGGGCGAAGAAGGGATACAACAAAGGTTTCTTTCCTCGCACTCAATCCCAGGAATGTGGTTCACAGGTGGGAAGAGGCTGCCTGGCCTTCTGCTCCCCTCAGTCCCTCCTTCCCACTGTCTTCCTGCAGCGCTGGGAATGGACCCAGGGCCTTGTGGGGAGTAGGCAAGCCCTGTACCACTGCGCTACATCTCAGTCCAAGTACTGTACTCCCAGGGCCCAGTCGGCCAGCCTGTGCCAAAGTTAGCCATGACACTTTTTATATGGCCTGTGAGTCAGAATGGCTTTACCTTCTGAGGAAGTTGGAAACTAACCCAACAAAACAGTATCATGTGACAAATGAAAACCCCACTGGTGCCTGGGAGCCTGCACGCCACGCCTCCATTTAGCACCACCCTGGGTGCCCTGACGCTATGGGCAGCCTTCAGGCGCTTTCAGCAGAGACTTTATGGCCCTCGTGCCTAAGATCCTTACCCTTTGCCTCTTCCTTGGAAATGCTAGCCCATCCTTGATGTAAGCTATGAGCTCACAATGAAGTCATATCGCCTATGACAAAACCTCACGGACACCGCTTGAGACTGGATGTGGAGAGTGGGCGGGCGTGCGGGGACAGCTTCAGGTTTGTAGCTGCCCTGGCTGAGGGCTTTGTTTCTGTACTTTCCCCATGGCTATTACTTGTTTAGTCATTTGTAAGGGAGGAAAGATTTACCTGGACTCTGTTTTGGAGGCTTCAGTTCTCTGGCATAGCAGAACATAACAGCTCACATCATGATACTCAGGCAGAAGGCAAATTTCCTTGTGTTACAATTTATAGACAGCATTGCATCTAGCTCAGGCTATCCTTGAACTTTCTGTTTAGCTGAGGATGACCCTGAACAGCTGATCCTCCTGCATCAACCTATCAAATGCCACACCTGGCTTCTGAGGTGCTAGGGACTGAACTCAGGGCTTCCTGCATGTTACCAACTGATCTACCCTATTTTCCATAGGTCATTTCATTTAACTCTCCCTCAAATCTCCAGGAAGGAGGGTCCATTATTAGGCCTGATTTACAGACAATAAACCATGACTCAGAGCACCTGAATAATTTGCCTCAAACACTGCTGTTAAGTGGGACTTAGAATTTGACCCTCACATCTGTCTCTATTTTTCCACACACACTTAGCCCCTAAAAGCTAAAAAGAGTAAGAAGGGCTGGAGAGAGGGCTCAGAGGTTAAGAGCACTGACTGCTCTTCCAAAGGTCCTGAGTTCAAATCCCAGCAACCATATGTTGGCTTACAACTATCCATAATGAGATCTGGGGTGTTTAAAGACAGCTACAGTGTACTTACATATAATAAATAAATAAATCTTAAAAAAAATAAAATAAAAACTAAATAAAACGAGTAAGGAACTTACCTGCAGCCACCGTCCCTGGAGAAGGCACAAGAACTCCGCCCAAGTCAAAAATGACTGCTCTGTAGCTCCGGCCTCTAGAATGTGTCCAGCGGAGGACTCCCTGAAGCCTGCCCAGGGGGTGTTTCAGGGCAGTGGTCCTCCATGCCCAGTGCAGAGAGGAAGGCTGGAAAAGCCTCCTTACACACATGGTAAGACAGAGGCTGGGTGGGAAGAAGGTTCAGGACAACTTCAGCGGCAGGAGTCCAGGGTTAGGGTTAAGTGAGGGTTAGGGTTAAGTTAGGGTTAGGGTGCCCCTGAGCTTGGTGCCACCACAGCTCCCAGCTGATATCCAACAAACACTCGAGACCTGCTCACAGCTGGCCTCAATGACTGACCACCAAGGGGCCTTCACCCCTCAACTGCTATAACCACGGAAAATGGGTTTTGAGGCCTAACTTTCCTCAGTCCCAGCTCAGCTACCTCAGCCCTGTCTGTGCTTCCTCCTGAGAACCCGATCTCCTGCCTTCTTCTCTCACTGCAGACATCTCTTCAGAGACCCTGAGGGTTCCCTGCCCTTTTCACCTTCCTCCCTCATCAGCCAGAGGAATCCTTCAAGGCTGCACATGTGACCACATCTTTTTTTGTTTGTTTGTTTGTTTGTTTTGTTTTTTTTTTTGGTTTTTTGGATTTGGTTTTTTCGAGACAGGGTTTCTCTGTATAGCCCTGGCTGTCCTAGAACTCACTTGGTAGACCAGGCTGGTCTCGAATTCAGAAATCTGCCTGCCTCTGCCTCCCAGAGTGCTGGGATTACAGGCGTGCGCCACCACCGCCCAGCCAAGTGACCACATCTTAACCCCATTTTATTTCATAGTTTGTTTGGTTTTGTTTTGGACACAGGGTTTCTTTGTGTAGCCTTGGCTATATTGGAACTCACTCTGTAAACCAGGCTGGCCTAGAACTCATAGATCAACCTACCTCTGCCTCCCAGGTACTAGGATTAAATCCTGCACCAGCAGCCTGCCTTAACCCCATTTAAAATCTTCATTGGAAACAGTGTATGGTAGTCCAACTAAAGGAGACACTAAGGCATTAAGATTGCTAAATTCTAAGAATTTAGATTATAAATAATAAGAATTTAGATTGCTAAATTCTAGGCTAGCCTGGGCAACATAAAGAACCTGTGTGTTAGTAACTTTTTTCATTGCTGTGAGCCGCTCCCTGACAGAGCAGCACAAGGGAAGGATTGGTTTCGAGGCGCAGTTTCAGAGAGCTTCACTCGTGGCTGCGCACGCAGCTTCATGCACTTGGCCAGAACATCATGACAGAAAAGAGATTCGTACTTCACGGCCAAGCAGGAAGCAGAGAGAGGGAACATAGGAAATGGCCAGGGGAAGACACCAGGACACACACCAGTGACTCCCTTCCTTTATCTGGGCCCCACCTCCCAGGATTCACCAGCTCCCAACAAAGGTATCTCATTGCGAATCGTCATGGGATCAATCCAGTGATTGGGTCCAGAGCCCTCAGAGGCAAACTGTCTCTGGACCCCTTCAAGAGGCCTGGTTTCCTAACTTTGGAGGCCCTCTTAATCAACTACGAGCTTTTATTGGGGCTTGCAGGTCCACACCTATAATCTCACCACCGGGGAAACAGGGGATCTCAGTGTGTCCGGGCAAGCCAGGATTACATGAGACCCTATCTCAGACATACAAATAAATTCAGAATGAACACAGAAACTCACAAACAACAAGACCTGAAAAAAAAGAACCTTTCTTCTCTTTTATTCTCGAGATGGGTCTTGCTCTGCTACCCAAGTAGTCTCAAGTGCTTGGTTCAAGCAATCCTCCTGCCTCAGTCTCCTCATGTAGCTGGTGTGGTAGACACATCTGTACTCAGCTAACAAAAGATAAAATGGTAAATCTTGAAAATGGCACGATGTACTTATTCATCAACATTTGGCTAAATTTGGTTAAAAAACACAAAACACAAAACAAACCAAGCCCTCTAAACCCTAAATGCCAGGGCCGATGAGCCTCTTTCAATTTTATTTCTTTCTGTGCTGAGGCCAAAGTCTCTGAGGGACAACAAAGTGATGTGGAGGCAGAGACTGCAGGCTTCTGTTACCTCTTCTGGGTCGCGTATCCCTGGGGAATCGACTCTGCCCTTTGTGCAGACTAGGCAAGCACTCTGCTTCCCTCCTCTCCTGGCCTGGGCACCTGCTGTGCTGGCAGACAGGAGCCTCCCCTGCTTCATCTGGCTGGAGACTTTCCACTCACTTTTACCTCAGTCTTGCCTCCTTCTCTGTAGATTTTCTTTCTTTCCCCAGGTTGACTGTGGCAGATTTGTGGTGGGCTCTCACCCCCAATGTCCCTTTTCCTTTTCTGTAGTGGAGTATATACCGTCTACACACTAACTGTTCTCCTATCTGTAGTGGAGTATATACCATCTACACACTAACTGTTCTTCTATCTGTAGTGGAGTATATACCGTCTACACACTAACTGTTCTCCTATCTGTAGTGGAGTATATACCGTCTACACACTAACTGTTCTCCTATCTGTAGTGGAGTATATACCATCTACACACTAACTGTTCTTCTATCTGTAGTGGAGTATATACCGTCTACACACTAACTGTTCTCCTGTCTGTAGTGGAGTATATACCATCTACACACTAACTGTTCTCCTGTCTGCTCCTACAGTAAGCTCCACAAGGCAAGGACTGAGCTGTCTTTTAGACAGCCGTCCCCTGGGGCTTGGTGCTGGAGTCAGAACAGCTCCTCAGGCTAAATGACCTGAAGGATGAGAAAGTGGATAAATCAGAAAATAGCATGGAGTCCTGAGGATGCACGATTGTATCCCTAGCACAAGACAGGCAGAGGTGGGGCAGCCTTGAATGCCAGGCTAGCCCAGGGAGAGGGGAATGCAGGAAGGGAAGGGCTAGGGACGCACTTGAGTGGCTGACAGCTGGGAAGAGCTGTGACAGCCTGTCCGTTCCTGGTTAACAATGCTAGTTTCCTGGAACTGGCATCTTCTATACCACAAAGCATCTTTGTTTTCTCCTTGTCAATCGGAATGAGGTTAGATTCATGTGGACTTCCTGCCTCGGTCATATTTCATAAACATCCACACAGTGTGGAGTTTTAAATATTAGAGATGGGTTAGTAAAGACATAAGTGATCTGGACTCCAATCTGCCTCTGCCACCCACTGAGAGAGAGGTCCTGGGTGTTACCCTCTCTGAGCCTCAGGTTCTTTCTCTGGGACAGTTACAGAACAAATTGCAAAGGTTGTGGGGGGGGAGGGTCACCACTGCCTAAGGCAGAAATGTAGAGCCATCAAGTTAGTGTGTGGCACACCAGTTAAGGGTATCTGACACTTGACTTAGGGTGTGCCTCAGCAGTATGGCATGTGGTTAGCATGCTGAAGGCCCTAGGTTAACCTTAGCACCACAAACAGGCATGACACACGGTCAGATGATCTATACTGCGTTGGTGGCTTATGTACCTTCATAAGTACATTATTCTAAGGGGGGGTGTGGTTTGGGCCTCAGAGGGGACATTTGGAATATTTGGAGATATCTGGGCACATTTTTTGGTGGTCACCACTAGGTGACAGTACTAAGGACATCTATAGTTCACAGACACACATATATGCACCCCAAACCAGTTACTAGGATGTGAAATGTGAGCAGAATTGGGAAACCGAGGCTTTAAAAGGGTATGAGACATATTACATAGGAAATAGCATAAGCAGCTCTATGTATCATGTGTTCCTGTTATAGGTACACTTTATATACATGGTTTCTCCTGAACGTCTTACACTATATCATTTACACAATAGCATTCTGTCACATCACACTTTTTTCTTCATATATACAATGACTTTACCTGGCTTCTTTCTTCCGTCCTTCCTTCCTTTTCTGTTGCATGTGTGTGTGTGTGTGTTTACTAGACACTGAACCCAAAGCCTATACCCCAAGCAATAGTGCATTCCTCAGTGTGTTCTCACTATAGCACCTGCACAGAGGACAATTCTTGAGTTAGTTCTAGCCTGCTATCTTGTGAAGCGCAAAGCTTTCATCAGAAGTTTGTAGACCTAGCACTGATGAGGTGGAAGAGGCAGGAGGGTCAGAAGTTCAAGGACATTTGTTTCCAATACACAGAGAACACAGCTGCTTATCTTTTCTCCAATACGTAGGGTTCGAGATATTTTGGGCTACACCAAACCCGGTCTCAAAACAACTCAAAACCTCAAAACAACTAAACAACGGCCAGACGGTGGTAGTGCAGGACTGTATCCCACAACTCCAGAGACTTACGCAGTCAGAGCTGGAGGCCAACCTGGTCTACAGAGTGAGTTCCGGTACAGTAAGGCGGACATGGAGAAACTGAATCGGGGGGGGGGGACAACAAAAACAAACAAAAAATAAAACCAAACCAAACACAACCAAATAACAAAACCAAATTTAACAATGACTTATAGGCTTTCCAGCATATCTCTATGTCGACACAGCGTTTCATTTTACACAACCCTGTGGTTATGCAATAACTAGCTCAGGATCGCAAGAGTGCCGAAGTTTGTCCTGTCTAGGTCTGTTTTTTGTGTCTGCAAAATCATCATCCCATGGAGCCCCGCAGTGTTCTGGCTCTCAGTGGAATATCTGTGAAGCCATTGCGCACCTAACCAGCCCGTCGCCATACCTGCATAAAGTTACAACCCTGAGGTCGAAGACCCAGGAACCCTCAGAGTCTCTGCGAACCCTTAGAGTCTCGGTGAACCCTGCGGGGAAACTAGGCAGGACAAACCGAGAGAGGGCTCAAACACAAAACTGAAGCCAAAACCCTCTGCACAGACTGCGCACGCTCCTCGGACAGTGTTCTGTCCAGACGGTCAACCAAGGTTCAGAAGCGGCTGCCTAAAGCGCATGCGCGCCCGGGGCCTCGCCCCCTTCCCGCGGCGCGTGCGCGTGCGCGACCCTGCGGGTCAGAGACGGCGGCCGAGAGGCGGAAGTGGAGGTTGTTGTGGCTCGGCCGGCTGCGCGAGAGGGGCTGCCGCTGCTGAGGCGGCGGCCGCGGCTCTGTTGCGGTGGCGGCGCTGCCGACCGCGGGCCGCTCGGCCTCTGGGCTCGGCCCGCAGCCTTCCCACAGCCCACCGGGGCCCACGCCGACCAGCGCCTGTCCTATGAGTGTGTCACTGGTGGTCATCCGACTGGAGCTCGCGGGTCACTCGCCAGTCCCCGCTGACTTCGGCTTCAGCGCCGCCGGTGAGTCCGCGGCCTCGCGCAGGGCCGGCGGGTCGGCAGCCCTCGCTCCACCCGCCCCCGAGCTTGCCTGGTGCCTGTGCTCGACGTCGCCCTGGCTGCGAGAAAGCGCGGCCTGGGGCGGGGGTGGGGGTGGGGGGATGCCAGCGACTTTCCCAAACTGGCAGACAGGCCGGAGGTTAAACGATTCGCCCAAAGTTAGGTATGAGTGGCTGGAAACACTGGTTCTAACCCAGCCGGGCCCGGGAATCTGACGTCTCCACCACCAGCCAGACTTCCTTAGTGGGCCATGCAGCTTCGGCCCTCTCTTGATCGTCACAACATTACCTGATAGCATTGAGGCTCCCGGGGTGGAGGCAGGAGGACCGGCAACCACCAGCCAGTCTGGGTTACGAGGAAACCTGTCCAAACAGACAGAGAAAAGGTGTGTGGGGGAGGGCGGTTGCTTGTTATCCGAGTTTTGACTTGGTCTCTAATTTGTGGCATACGGACACAATGTCATAAGTTGATGGAAAAGAGAAACGGACACTTACTTAGTCTGGAGAGCTGGGCTGGCGCGTGTCCTCGGAAGGATAGCATCACTGGACACTCTGTGAGTCAGGCCTTTGGAAGTGCAGATGAGTGAGTTGTGGTCTTTCTAGGTCTTTCGGACTCAAAGGACTGATTTTTTTTGCAAGATTACAAGCGGTTTTTTTGTTGTTGTTTGGTTGTTTGGTTGTTTTGGTTTTCGAGATAGGGTTTCTCTGTGTAACCCTGGCTGTCCTGGAACTCACTCTGTAGACCAGGCTGGCCTCGAACTCAGAAATCCGTCTGCCCCTGCCTCCCAAGTGCTGGGACTAAAGGCGTGCGTCACCACTGCCCAGTCTACAAGCAGCTTTCAAGAGCTCAAAGTGCCCCCTAGATCTGAAAGTCAGCTAAGTCGCCCTAGGCACCAACAGGTAACTTCGTACAGACCCAGGTGTGGAGACGCCAATGCAGCAAAGCCTAGAGCGAGAGCTCCTACTGTGTGCTGGGTTGTGTGGGTTGTGTGCTGGGCTGGGCAAGCCTGCGGTCAGCCTCAGACCTGTTAATTTCAGTCACATCTCAGGGATTCTGAAATACCGCTTATTCATGACCATGAATAGAACTCCTAGAGGGACTGAGGTAGACACTGGGAAAACGCCTCATCCACAGTGAAGTGCAGAAGAGGAGGAAACGTATTGATTGAAGTGCCGAGAAGTGAGAGGAATTTGTTCTGTCACGAGGTATTAATCTTCCGTGTGTTCTTCAGCTGGAGAGATGTCCGATGAGGAGATCAAAAAGAAGGCATTGGCTTCAGCTGTTACCTGTCTTGAAGGGAAGTCGGCCGGGGAAAAAGCTGCAATCATCCACCAGCACCTTGGCCGTCGGGAAATGACTGACGTGATTATCGAGACCATGAAGGCCAGCACAGGTACGCCCTCAGGAAGCCTGGCTGTGCTCTTGTGCCGTGAGCCCCTGGCTGTGTTTTTTTTCTTTGTGGCTCACCTCTGGTGTCTTTATTAATGAGCATGGCCTTGAAGTTCTAATCTTTCTACATGCACCTCTCAAGTGGTGTGGTCATGTGTATTCACCAGTATATCCAGTCTGCATGCTGCTGGGCACAGACCCGGGGCTTCATGCATGTAAGGCAACCAACTGAGATGTAATTTCAGCATGATTTTCCCCCTAGCACTTGTGTTCTTTTAAGTGATTTGTGAAGCATATTTCATTGTCTTTTTTAAAAGGGTTATTTAAACCCTGGAGTTTTGCAGCATACCCTAAAACTCTGTGTTAAAAGAATAATACAGGAAAAGCTAGGTGCATTGTAAGAAAGTGGGTTTTGCACTCTGGTGGAGTGCCCATTCCTGCTACCTTGGCTCCAGGGCGCAGTCAATCCAGGTAAGCCTGCTGCGGCCTCCCTGCCCTGCTGGCCTGCTCAGCTGAGGAAGTGGATGCTTTCTGCATCTCCAGCATAGGTGTGGTCAGAACTGGAAGGTTCAGTTTTCAGGGGAGCCCTAACGGTCATACTGAGGAGCTGCTAGTAAATGTTGCCTGCTCGTGTTGGGGTGCTGCTGGGTATGGGAGGGGCTTCTGTTGGGTTTTGAGAGTATTCAGAGATTTTTTTTTTCTATTAAATTATATTATTCATTTACATTCCAAATGTTGCCTCACCGCCCCCAACCCCCCACCCCCTGTTAAGCGATTTTTATAAGCGTACGAGATGTTTTTACTGGAGGAGAGCTTTAAGTGTTCTGGGGATATTCCCAAACCCAGCAGGTGAACAGTTTGGTCTATTGGCTTTTGAGACAGGATCTCTTACGTCTGCAGCTTTCCCGCTTCAGCCTCCTGGTGTGGGGATGCCAGGCCTGAGCCATCATGCCCATCGTGAATACAGTTCTTTTTTTTTTTTTTTCTTTCTTTTTTTTTTTTTGGTTTTTCAAGACAGGGTTTCTCTGTGTAGTCCTGGCTGTCCTGGAACTCACTCTGTAAACCAGGCTGGCCTCAGAAATTCGCCTGCCTCTGCCTCCCAGAGTGCTGGGATTACAGGTGTGCGCCACCACCGCTCTGCTGTGAATACAATTCTTAATGCAATGCAGTATAGTGTCCCTGTCACAATTTCCCGTTGCACTTGAAATTCTAACTTTCTTAGGCTCTTTAGGCTTATTTCTAGCTGTTTGATCTGCTAATTTTCACTTTGTAAGATGAATTAAGAGACACAACGGGAGAAAAGTCTTCAGCAGCCCCGGTCTCCGCACAGAGGAGCAGAGAGCAGAGTGAAGCTGTGAACCCAGCCCCAGAGTCTCCATCCAAACAGCTCCCAGACCAGATTTCCTTCTTCAGTGGCAACCCTTCGGTCGAAATAGTCCACGGCATTATGCACCTGTACAAGACAAAGTAAGCAAAGCTCTCTTTCTTCAGACTGCTGATTTTGCTTTGAGTAGGGAGAAAACTGTGTGCCTGAAAGGAGGTCAAAGGCCAAAGCTTTGACAACATACTGCCCTTAGGTACTGTGGACCACAGCGTTCTGAGTGCTGTGCATTTGACAGTGTAGATTGGGCCAAAGCTTTCCTTACTCACAAATAAACATGTAGGTGCCTGTAAGGAATGTTTGGGAAATAGTCTATTAACCATTAGGCATGGGTGTTGACTGGGGGATTGAAAACAAAAGGAGCCAAAGTACCACGTGCTTAGGTATTCCCCATAGCTACGCCAAACCACAGAAGCCAGGTGATGTTAATTGAAATGCCTGATTTCATGGCTTCGGTTTTTTTTTTTTTTTTTTTTTTTAATTTTGGTTTAGGACTTTTTTCGTGGCTTTGTTTTTTATTTTGGTCTAGGGTTTATATTGTTTTATTGTTTGAGACAAGGTCTGTAAAGGCGTGACCATTAGGCCTTTTGCAATTTGTTTTCCCCTGTTTAAAAAAAGAAAAAAATTCTTCTGGAAGCCCAAGGAAAGGAAGCAGCTGGACACATAGCCCACCCACTGGGTCTTCAGATGTCTGGATAAGATAATTGGGTGAAGGCTCAACAACTGGCTTTGCCCTAACTTGCCTTCCATGTCCCTCCAGGGAAACTGGGAAACAGCCAGTTATCGGGTAGCCATTTTGGATCCCAGGTGTCATGTCTGTTTTCGGCCTTTCAAAAGCAAATTGTACTGTAGAAGGTTTCTCTTCATCGAAGCTGTTGAGCTAGACAGTCATCAGAGCTTAGAACTGTCGCATAGACTTGCACTCCTTTGTCTTCTGGAGCTCTTAAGAGAAGTTCACAGTAGCGCTGTGGCTCAGAGTTATTCAAGAATAGATTAGTATTCCAAAATTAAAGAGACTGAAACATGGGGCTGGAGAGATGGCTCTGAGGTTAAGAGCACTGGCTGCTCTTGCAGAGGACCTGGGTTCAGTTTCCAGCACTCACAAGGTGGCTCACAACCATCTGTAACTCTGAGTACCAGGGGTCCATGCCTTTTCTTCTAAGCACCAGGCCTGCATGTGATACACAAATAGATGTGTAGGCAAACACTCACACATAAAAATAATGTTTTTGAAAAGAGAATAAAACCCTGAGTCTGGTAGTCTAAACTACCAGCTCTTTAAGTCAAGATTGAAGTTTCTGGAGAGGTGCTGTGTGAGGTTAAACAACCAAAATACATTGTGTGAAATTCTAAAGGAACTATAATCAAATATCTTTTTTTAAGATTGAAAACTCTGGTGGGGGTAATATAGAACATTTAGGGCTTGCCTTAAAGTGCACTGCAGACACATGGAAAAGGACCTGGGTACTCCTAAGTGTTTGTTTCAAGTAAATTCACCAGTTATTTGAGTTGATTTGTGAAATACTAGCCATTTTATTTTTCATATTTTCTCCGACAAAGGAGTCATTTGGTGGTTGTTCTCCAGACTTTTCAAGACGTCTCATTGTCTTCCTCTTAGTAAGATGACCTCTCTAAAAGAAGACGTGCGGCGCAGTGCCATGCTGTGTGTCCTCACCGTCCCTGCCACCATGACCAGTCATGACCTTATGAAGTTTGTTGCCCCATTCAATGATGTAATTGAACAAATGAAAATCATCAGGGACTCTACTCCGAATCAGTATATGGTGCTGATGAAGTTCAGTGCGCAGGTAACAGTTAAGATCTAGACATCCCTGCTGTAGACGTGCTAGTTGTGTGTAGTTCATGCTCAAATTCAGGTGTGGCTTCTAGGGCATGTTTGATGTGATTGTAGCCCACGGCTAGTAGGCTCTTAGAAATATGATTACATTGTCTTACTTCTTAAGATTTATTTATTATATATATATACACGAGCACACTGTAGCTGTCTTCATACTTCAGACACCAGAAGAGGGCATCGGATCCCATTACAGAAGGTTGTGAGCCACCATGTGGTTGCTGGGAATTGAACTCAGACCTCTGGAAGAGCAGTCAGCGCTCTTAACTGCTGAGTCATCTCTCCAGTTTTTTTTTTTTTTCTTTTCTTTTTAAAATACGGTCTCAGTGTCTAGCCCTGGTTGGCCTGGTACTTGCTTTGAAGACCAGGCTAACCTGGAATTCACAGAGATATGTCTGCCTTTGTCTCCCAAGTGTTGGAACTACCATATCCAAAAAAAAAACCCCAAAACCCTAAATGACCATATCAGCCATGAGTTGAACCTGGCCTCTTCTGACCTAGATTAGAGGCATTACCCATGTTCTACTAGCCTGCGCTCCCATAATTTAAACATTTTTGTAGTAGTTATTGGTTTTGTTCTAAAGATTGGTCCCAACACCTCACAGATGCTCCTCCTCTGACGACATCCCTAGACCTTTTTTCCCTTTTTATATTTTGAGACGGTCTCACGCTGTAGCTCAGAAGTGCACTGAATTGTGATCCCTCGCCTCTGTATTTCACGTGCCGTGAAGGCACACCAGCACCCCCACCTCTGACTTACAGTCTCTATGCATCAGACTGGGTGTGAACTGCAGCTCCTGTTTACTTATCCAGTGCACACAGGAGCCCGAGCACTGGTGTCCTTGTGCCCAGTTCTTTGTTTCTGTTTGCAAGATGTCTTTGGAGTGCCGGTGGAGGCCAGAAGAGGGTGTCCCATCCCCTGGAGCTAGAGTTCCAGACTGCCCCACGTGGACACCAGAAACTAAGCCCTGGCCCTCTGAACAGTGATGTACTGCCCAGTGGCACAGGCTTTTTCCTTCTTCTGTGTGTTTTTTTTTTTCTTTTCTGTTTTTTTTTCCCCAAGACAAGTGTTCTCTGTGTAACCCTGGGTATCCCTGAACTCACTCTGTAGATAAGGCTAGCCTCCAACTCACAGAGATCACCTTCCCAAGTGCTGGGATTAAAGGCATGTGCTAACACAACTGGCTTCAGTTTTTTGTTTTTTTTTTAAGTGTTGGTGTTGATTGTTCAAATATTGAAGTATTAAGAATGGTGGACAATACAGAGGCTGACAGAGACCCAGAAAGAACAGAGGTGTTCTTAGACCTCAAATTGCTTGTGCAGTTTTGAATTAGTGCTTTGTCATCTCCTCTCTCCCTTGTACTGCTGTAAGCATGTTGGTTCTTAAGAACATGTGTGTTTCCCGGGCAGTGGTGGTGCACGCCTGTAATCCCAGCACTTGGGAGGCAGAGGCAGGTGGATTTCTGAGTTTGAGGCCAACCTGGTCTACAGAGTGAGTTCCAGGTCAGCCAGGGCTATACAGAGAAACCCTGTCTTAAAAAAAACAAAACCAAAAACAAACCAAAAGAACATGTGTGTTTGTATATGAACATAGCGTGAAGTGAGTTTTACCCACTACTCATGTCACTGAGGGCATGCCCCAGCTTTGAGTTTAGGGAAGCTGTTTCTTCTATGTTTTTATATCCTGCGATATTTGTCCATTGAACTTTGACCTTGTTAGCCAGGTGGTGGTGGCACAAGCCTTTACTTCCACCACTACAGAGACAGAAGCAGGCAGTCTGAGTTTGAGGCTACACTGGTCTACACAATGAGTTCCAGGACAACCATGGCTACATAAAGCTTTTTTTTTTTTTTTTTTTTTTTTTTTTTGGTTTTTTGGATTTTTGGTTTTTTCCGAGACAGGGTTTCTCTGTATAGCCCTGGCTACTCACTCTGTAGACCAGGCTGGCCTCGAACTCAGAAATCCGCCTGTCTCTGCCTCCCAGAGTGCTGGGATTACAGGCGTGCGCCACCACTGCCCGGCTACACAAAGCTTTAATTTGTGGAAAATTAACTTCTCTCAGCTCCTCGGTCAATGGTTTTCTCCAGATAAAGTATCCCATCCAAAGTTGACAAATTGGTGTTTTGACAGATCATTTGTTCTTGCCACTGTAATGGGTTACTGCAGTTTGTGGGCAAAAGGGAACTCATGACACAGACGTCCTTGTTCAGGAATACAGGGTGGGCAGCAGTGGTGGATGTTCAGTAACATGTGTTTGTGTGTGAGCATGTGTGTGGTCAGGGAGGACAGCGTGCAGGGATCAGCTCTCTACTTGATGGAGGTTACAGGGACTGGGTTCACATTGTTAGGCTTTGGGGCAAGTGACTTTCTCACTGTGCCGTCTTACTGGCCCCTGTATACAACTTTTACAAATTACAGATCACTTATTTATTTTGTATGAATATGTATGTTTGGTCACGTGTAGATCAAAAGACAACTTTCAGGAGCTGGCTTTCTTCTTCTATCATGTGAGTCCCAGACTGTGAGGCTTGGTAACAGATGCCGTCACTTGCTGAGCCATCCCACATAATCTTTTTTTTGTTTTGTTTTTTGTTTTGTTTTGTTTTTTTACAGCAGTGGTTTACTATGTAGTTCTGGCTGGATTGGAATTACCCACATCCACCAGGCTGGCCTCAAAGGCACAAAGATCTGCTCCACTCTGCCTCCAAAGTGTTTGGCTTAATGATATGTACTGCCACATCTCCATATGTAATATTTAAAGATACTTTATTTTATTTCTGACAAGTTCTCATCTGTAGTTTATGATACCATAGATTTCCCTATTTATCCCAGGCTAGTCTTGAACTCTCAGACATATTTCTGATCTCAGCCTCCTGTCCTGGGATTATAGGCATTAGCCTGAATGTCAAATTTGGACTTATTACGTTCTTGGACAGTTTATAATTTAGTTCTGTGCCTTTTCCTTCCTGGTACTTGTTAATCACCTGTATAGTGTAGACACTCTAAAGTGTTGCTATTATTAGTGACTTAAAAACAATGAATGTCCCCTCACCCACTCCAGTGTCCCAGTCCTAGCTATGAGAAATGTCCTTTTCCATCTTGGTTATTAATGTCTACCAGTGTAACTAATCACTAACCTCTCTGCAGCTAGTTTCCTCACCTTTGAAACAAGACAACATGCATCTTCATGCATCCTGGAGACACTAACCAGGTGTCCGGCTAGCAGGCAGAAGTGTGAGGACAAAGCTATTATCATGGGGGCCTGTGATGTTATCACTATTCTTGGTACTAACAGGAGCCACCAACTCTAACCACATAGGGTGCCACTGGCCCACATCTCTGAAGCACCTCAGGAGACCTCCTGTCAGTCAGGGGTGAGGTATATTTCCTAACCTAATTTTTTCCTAAAAATTTGTGGGGTTTTTTTTTGGATTTATTTTATGGGGCATGGTGACACATTCCTTTAATCCCAGTACTCAGGAAGCAAAGGCAGAGATATCTCTGTGGTGTGTGAGGCTAGCCTGATCTACTTAGTGAGGACCAGGAGAACTAGGGCTTTCAAAAAAACAAAACAAAACAAAAACAGTTTAATTTTCCATGTAAGCTGTCTTGCTTTCATGTATGTCTGTGCACCATTCGTGTGTATTGTCCATGGAGGCCAGAAGAGGGTGCCACATTCATCTGGAACATGGATTGCAAATGTCTGTGAGCCATGCAGTTATTGAACCAATCCTCTAAAAGAGCAGCCAGTGCTGTTAATCACTGAGTCATCTGTCCAGCTCTCAAAACACATTTTTAATATTCCTAGTGGTAGGGTGCTTTGTAAAGTCAAATTGACAACCTAGTGCTCTTTTGTCTTGGTTTTGGTTTTACAAGACAGGGTTTCTCTGTGTAACAGTCCTGGCTGTCCTAGAATTTACTGTGTAGACCAGGCTGACCCTGAACTCAGAGATCCACCTGCATCTGCCTCCCAAGCCTAGTGCTAAGATTAAAGGTTTGTACCACCACTGCTTGGCGACAGCTGTGCAATGTTATACCCAGTACTCTGCATTGAAGGGTCCCACAGAACAAGTGCAAATAGGATCCAGCTAGTCCCTTCCCAAAGGTAGGTCAGAAGCATCGAGTGAAGATGGTAGCTCGAATCCACATGAGGGCAGCTGTCCGTGTTCTCACTGCTCTCTTCCTGAGAACTCTGACTTCGTGTGACTGTCTTCAACGTCTGTTGGCCCTAGCTGTCTATGTTTACTTCTGTGTGTTGGCGACTTCCTTCTCGCCTGTGATGGTTTCAGGAGTCATCCCTGTAAGCGTGCTTCCTTGGGCCACTTCATTCTTGTCTTATATCTACCATCCTTCCAACCCTTATTCCACCCTAATCCCTTCCAACACCGCCCCCTCCCCACAACACTAGGTAATAGAGAAAGGCTAGAGGGGAAAGGGGGTATAGACCTCTTTAGACGACTCCTGCTGACTAGAGTTCCCTGGGGCAAGTCCAGTCTCTGTGGCCAGAGTATCTCCAGCCAGTAACCCAGCAGTAATGAACCCAACTGCCATCCTGTGGCTCTCCCCTCCAGAGTCCCAAATGGAAACTCTCTACAGCTGGCAAAACCCAAGCCCCTCCTAGAGCAGGAAACAATCCTAGTTAACAGCTGTGGACAGTCTGAAGCAACCCGTATCCCACCTGTAAATAAAACAAAACATTCACATAACTGGGATTTTAAACCAAAACTATCAGCTGGTTGATTATAGCGCACGCCTTTAATCCCAGCACTTGGGAGGCAGAGGCAGACCTGGTCTACAGAGTGAGTTCCAGGACAGCCAGTGGTACACAGAGAAACCCTGTCTTGAAAGCAAACAGTAAAAACATTCAGCTTGGCAGCCATAAAGCAGAGGAAGCCCTGATCATAAGAGATTGTTCCTCTCATAGAGTAGAACAACAAATTAAACAAAACAGGAAGTTGACTTTCTTTAAATTTTTGGTTGTTTATAGTTCTAGCATTTAGTCTCATTAGGGACAAGGTCTCCTGAGGTCATGAAAACTGCCTTCAAGCATTATTTAATTTTCTGTGCATGGGAGTTTTGCCTGCTTTGTGTCCTATACCGTACTGTGTGCGTGCCCTTGGAGCTCAGAAGAGTGCATCTGATGCCCTACAACTGAAGTTAAGGGTGGTTATGAGCACCACGTGGGTGCTGGGAATCAAACCTGGGTCCTCTGAGAGAGCACGCACTCTTTACACTGAGCCGTGTCTCCAGCCCAGGCCCCTCAGACCCTTTCCTCTTCTTTCCGTTCCTTTCTTTTTCCAGACAGGGTTTCTCTGTGTATCCCTGGCTGTTTTGGAACTCATTCTGTAGACCAGGCTGGCCTAAAACAAGCCTCAGAAGCACATGTCTGTGATACAGATGACCAGTTCCCTCACAGATATGATGTGTGTAGTGTGGGTTGGGTTAGTCTCGACCTGTCCTTTCTGTGATGAGTCCTGTTATTTGGTGAGCACTTCACACAGCTCGTGATCCAAGGAGAGCTCTCTTTTCAGCAGCTGTAGAAGTTAAGCCTAGCCTGGCTCCTTCCTCAGTAAGCACCTCAGCCTGTGAGATTTACCTCCTCATCCAGAAGTGTCTCCAGGGACACAGGAGGATGGGGAGACCTCTTCATTGAAGGAGAGTTGTTCCACAGCCAGTGCCACATATCTGAACTTAAAATGCACTGCTCCTTCAGTAAAACTACATCAGAAGTGACTGTCCTTCTTGGAGCTCAGTTCTCTGGCTTATATGAAGAAAGCATACATAACCAAAATCCAAAGTGTGGGACTGGAGAGATGCCTCAGCAGTCAAGAGTGCTGGCTTCTCTTGGAGGGGTCTTAGCTCAGTCTCTGACAACCCATGGCAGCTCAGGAAGCTGTGCTATGTCTTTAGGGTCTTGTCTGCATTCCGAAGCAGGTGGCCTTCTTGCCGGGACAAACTGAGTTTAAACTCTGGAGTTGTCTTGTTGCTTTCTACTAAGCCTGAGCCAGGGGTGGTTGGTTGGCTTTTATCTTCACCATGTCTGTTCCATTCTATGTCCACCATAAGAGGATACAGCTCAGTGTTAAAGGCTGGTTAGTCTGAGGGTGTGAACTGCCACCTACAGAAATGAGCCCCAGACCTTTGTGAGAGCAGCCAGTGCTTGTGACCGCTGAGCGCCCTTCCAGCCTCCCACACCTTGGCCAGCACTAGGCATCCCGACAGGTGGTGCGGGATTCTTAGTGGAGTGCTGTTGTGCTTCCTCAGTCTACTGAAGGGGCCTGGCTTTTCACCCATCCTGCTCCTTAGTCCTTCACACAGATTCTGGGTTTGGGTTTTGACGCGGGGTTTCTCTGGGTTGCCTTGGATGTCCTGGAACTTGCTCTGTAGACCAGGCTCATCTGAACTCAAGAGATTCACTTGCCTCTGCCTCCCAGATCAAAGGCCAGTGACAGCACCCCCAACTATTTTTCTTTCGGGTTCTTTTTTTCCCCTAAAATGAAATGGTGGTTCTTTAAGGGCTTTATTTATTTATTTATTTATTTGCTAAGTTATTAGATAGATGTGAGTTCACTATGGCTGTCTTCAGACACGTCAGAAGAGGGCATTGGATCCTATTACCAATGGTTGTGAGCCACCATGTAGTTGCTGGGAATTGAACTCAGGACCTTGGGAAGATCAATAAATGCTCTTAACCGCTGAGCTATCTCTTCACCCACCCCCTCACACCTTTAATCTCCCCCCCCTTTTTCTTAAAGATTTATTTATTTATTATATGTAAATACACTGTAGCTGTCTTCAGATACACCAGAAGAGGGCGTCAGATCTCATTGTGGGTGGTTGTGAGCCACCATGTGGTTGCTGGGATTTGAACTCAGGACCTCTGGAAGAGCAGTCAGTCCTCTTACCCGCTGAGCCATCTCTCCAGCCCCTCTCCCCCCCCTTTTTAAGAATTTTTCTGTGACAGTTACAATTTAGTTCCAGAATTTAAAGAAGTATCTCTGTGTCTTCTTCCAACTGCCACAATAATGACTGCCAGGGAAAGAGCTGTCCAGGAACTTGTGGGCGATGGCTGGCTCTTCTCTGCTCAGCACGTCAGTGCCTTCTGCCTTGTAAGGCAGACCTCTCAACAGCCCGGAGCCCGATCTGCAGCCCGGAGCCCGAGCTGCAGGGCTCCCTTGACTTGATGGCTCCAGGGCTTGCTACTTCTAGTGCCTGCCTTGTCGTCTAACTGTGAATGTGTGTGGGATGTGGGGATGGAGAGTGCATCCTCCATGACCAACCTTTATTCTCCCCTCCCCATCCGTGTGCACAGGCTGATGCGGATAGTTTCTACATGGCGTGCAACGGCCGCCAGTTCAACTCAATCGAAGATGACGTCTGCCAGCTGGTCTATGTGGAAAGGGCTGAAGTGCTGAAGTCTGAGGATGTAAGTGTGAAGACTTCTTACATCTGATGAGAGATGTTGATTCATACCGAACTGAATGTTCGCACACTTGCAGAATCATCAGGAATAGGCCGTACTGTAGAGACTGGGAGTAGAAGCAGAAGACAGGTTCTGGGGTCTGGAGGAAAGGGGATGGGAGGGGCTGGTTACAGATGCGGAGGTTCTGGGAGAAGGGATTGTTGACAGAAGGATGGTGGTGCTGGATGCACTATGGAGTAAGTGGTGAGGACATACTAAAATCCACCGAGGTTCAAGTGAAGAGTCTTAGCACTGAGATGGGGAGGGGCATGAAGTCGCAGGCGGCTTGGCAAGGCCAAAGCTAACATTGCAAGGCCCTGCTTTAAAAAAAAAAAAAGTACTGAAAAATTATATCTCATTTTCAAAATGTAGAAAACAGCTGTCATAGCACATGCATGTGACCCTAGCACTCAGGAAGCAGAGGTAAGGGACTATTGCGTTGGAGGCTGGCCTAGGCTATATAACAAGACCCTGTCCCCAAATCAGGGTAAAGAAAATAATTATGCTTTGTTAAAGCTATCCCAAAACTATTCAAACTCAGTTTGGAGCAGAAAAAACATTAACCCTAATCTCCTTCCTAGCTTTTTGTTTCAGGGTTTCTCTGTGTAGCCCTGGCTGTCCTGAATCTTGTCCTGTGTAGACCTTGCTAACCTCGAACTCACAGGATTTCATCTGCCTCTGCCTCTCAGGTACTAGTAGTAGCCCATGCTACCACACTCAGATCTTTGTTTGTTTAAGGCAGGCTGTTCTAGAACTCCCTCAGTAGAGTAGGATGGCCTCAAACTCATAGGCATCCTCCTGTCTCTGCCTCCTGAGTGCTAAGGTTTAGGCATGCTGTTTACATGCTCTGGCTCTCATCTGCAGCAGGGCAGCTCCCCTGGAGCCTGGCCGTGAGACTGGCTCACTAGGTCAGTTAGAGGGAGTGGCAGGTTTGGCTCTGGAGGCAAGAGAGCCTCCATGCTGCTGTAAGATCTCCTTGTTTTTCAAGGAGACCTTAATAGCCAGGCACTCTCACTTGAGGCAGAGGAAGGCAGATGGATGTGAGTTTGAGTCCAATATCTGCTCTACACATTGAGTTCCAGAACAGTCAGGGTTTCACACACTCAGCAGGTGAAGATGTCTCCTACCACAAAGCCTGCTGAACTGAGTTCCATGGAACCCATGTATATTAAGGAGAGGACTAACTTGTGAAAGTTGTTCTTTGGCTTTCACATGTGTGTAGATACATGTACACACACACACACACACACTCTAAATAAAAATGTAACTTATTTTAATTAACTAATTTTCTTTTTTCTTTTTTTTTTTTAAGATTTATTTACGTATATGTGAGTACACTGTAGCTGTCTTCAGACACTTTTTCTTCTCACTCTGGCCCTGCTCGCTCACTGTATCTGTCTTCAGACACCCAGAAGAGGGCATCAGATCTCATTACGGATGGTCGTGAGCCATCATGTGGTTGCTGGGATTTGAACTCACTACCTTCAGAAGAGCAGTTGGCGCTCTTAACCACTGAGCCATTGCTCCAGCCCAATTTTGTTTTTTTCAAGACAGGGTTTCTCTGTATATCCATGGCTGTCCTGGAACTCACTCTGTAGACCAGGCTGGCCTCGAACTCAGAAATCCGCCTGCCTCTGCCTCCTGAGTACTGAGTGCATGTGCTACCACTGCCCAGCCCATAAAAATGTAATTTAAAAAAATTTTTAAATAGACCCTAAAATAGACCCAGAAGCTGGCCACAGTGATGTAGGCCTAGAATTTGAGCTTCCAAAAGGTAGAGTCCAGAGGCTGAAGTGATGGCTTACCGCTTCAGATGCTTACTGCTCTTGTGGGGACACAGGTTCAGGTCCTAAGCTCCCTGTACGGCAGCTCACATTGCCTGCGACTCAAGTTGCAGAGGACCCAGTGTCTTCTGATACTCACGGGCTCCTGCATGCATGTGGACTACTCATACTCAAGACCACACACCCACCCGCGCACTTGCGCACAAACACACATACACAGACCTAGATATATACAAATAAGGTTTGTAGATTTAAAAGGTAGTGAGAGGAGTATTAGAACATCAGGGGCTGGGTGGTGGTGGTGCATGCCTGTAATCCCAGCACTCTGGGAGGCAGAGACAGGTGGATTGCTGAGTTTGAGGTCAGCCTGGTCTACAGAGTGAGTTCCAGGACAGCCAGGGCTATACAGAGAAACCCTGTCTTGAAAAAGCCAAATACAAAAAAAAAACCTTCAGGCCCTTCTTCAACTACTTTATAGATTTGAGGCCTACTTGAGTTAAGTTGCACCTCCAAAACAAACAAAATGTAAGATTTAAAAGGGGGAATAAGAGTTGAGGTAGGAGGGGCCGGACAGTGGTGGCGCACACCTGTAATCCCAGCACTTGGGAGGCAGAGGCAGGCGGATTTCTGAGTTCGAGGTCAGCCTGGTCTACAGAGTTCCAGGACAGCCAGGACTACACAGAAACCCTGACTCAAAAAACCAAAAAATAAAAATAAAAAAGGAGTTGAGGTAGGGCTGGGAAGTGGTGGCTCACTCCTGTAACCCCAGCACTCTGAGAGGCAGAGGCAGGTGGATTTCTGAGTTAGAGGGCAGCCTGGTCTACAGAGTGAGTTCCAGGACAGCTAGGGCTACACAGAGAAACCCTGTCTCAGAAAAAAAAAAAGACAAAAACAAATCCAAAACAAACAAAAAAGAGTTGGGGTAGGGATTGGGGTGGGAGGCTGGAGAGATAGCTCAATGGTTAAGAGCACTGACTGCTCTTTCAAAGGTCCTGAGTTCAAAATCCCAGTACCCACATGGTGGCTCACAACCATCCATAACAAGATCTGACTCCTCCTTCTGGAGTGTCTGAAGACAACTACAGAGTATTTACATATAATAAATAAATAAATCTTTTAAAAAAAAAAAGTTCTGGCTGCTCTTATGGAAGAGCTCAGTTCCGAGCACCCACAAGACAGCTCACAATCATCTTGTTACCTTCAATTCCAGAGGATCTGTTGCTCTCTTCTGACCCTTATGGGCACTGCACATATGTTCAGTACTCAGACATTCATGCTGTAAAACACTAATACTTATAAAAATAAAATGGAGCTGGAGAGATGACTCAACTGCTCTTCCAGAGTTCCTGAGTTTAATTCCCAGCAACCACACGGTGGCTCACATCCATCTGTAATGGGATCAGATGCCCTCTTCTGGTGTGTCTGAAGACAGCTACCGTGTACTTGTACATTAAAAAAAAAAAAATCTTTTATTTTACAAAATTACTTAAAATATTTTAAAAATGAAAAGTTTGTTTACAAGTAAAGCCCAGCAGCAGATGTGCTGCCCCCTGAGTGCTTGCAAAGCTGCCTCGGTTGCTGAGAGTTCCAGGTGAGCCTGCTCTGCAGCGGACTCTGCCTCCAAAACTGAGCAGTACGAGCAAGCAGAAGGCAGTCTCCCGTTGGAAAAGGATGGCAGAGGGTGAAGGGCGGCCGTAACCAGACGTTTCCTGCAGGGCGCCAGCCTCCCCGTGATGGACCTGACGGAGCTTCCCAAGTGCACTGTGTGTCTGGAGCGAATGGACGAGTCTGTGAACGGCATCCTCACCACCCTGTGCAACCACAGCTTCCATAGTCAGTGTCTGCAGCGCTGGGACGACACCACGTGAGTGCAGGGGCTGCCCCACCTTGTGGGCCCTTTATGACCACTTCTTGGGACCCAAAATACCCATCAACAAACACTGCTAGTCTTTGACTATGCAAATCTGGCATCGTAGTAGGGAAGAGACCTCAGTGTCTCTCCTCCCCTTCTCTCAGGTCTTGTGGAGACTGTCATTTGTTTGTGTATGCACATGCGTGCGTGAGTTTGTGTGGCACATGTATGCAGGTGCCCCATGATGCCAAAGGGCATCACATTCACTGAAACTGGGGTTAGTGGGTGGTTGTGAGCTGCTGTGTGGTGCTGGGAGTGGAGCCTGGGTCTTCTTTATGCAAGCACAATAAAGACTCTTACCCACTGGGCCATCTCTGTAGTCCAAAATTGTACTGCAAATACCACGACCTTTTAAAAATCCTTTTCTAGCCTCTGTAGGTACCTGCATACATGTACAAGCACACACACACACACAAGCTGAGCAAAGGTGGTACATGTCTTTAATCCCAGCATTCAGAAAGCAGAGACAGGTGGTTTGAGGCCAGCCTTGTGTACAGAAGCCCAAGACAGCCAGGGTTACACAGAATTCTTGCCCTGAAAAAACAAAAAATAAGTAAAAATAGAAGCGAGGCTAGCCCCAACCAGAACACCCTGGGGGGAATTTCTAGCACTACCTAAATCAGATATAGTGCATCCCAGTTCTAGGGAATTGGAGGCTTGAAGACCTCAAATTCAAGGTCATCCTTGGCTACATAGAAAGTTTGAGGCTAGCCTTGTCTACATAAGACCTGTTTCAAAAGCAAACAAGGGCACTAGAGAGATCCTCCACAGTTAGAGCATGTCCTGCTCTTGCAGTCACAGGTTTGCTTCCCAGCACCCAGGGTGACGGCTCACAGCTGGCTGCTTCTTCACAACCAGGAATCTAATGGTCTCCTAGCTTCTACAGGCACTGCTTCACATGGTGGGTAGAATATACTGAAGCTCACACATGGCATACGTTATAAATCAAATCCTTAAAATGGAAAGCAAGCCCTGACCTCGTCAGCCGAGCTGATCTGAAGCTCATGCGAGCAAAGCTAGCCTTGAGCCTATGACGTGTGCCTTCAACGTCTGTCTCCCGAGTGCTCCTTACACACATGCCTCCGCCCCACCAGCTTCTGCAGGACTAAGGGAGGCCGCCCGGCCAGAGCCTCCTCCTACCATCCGCCTGCTTGTGCACCTTGACCTTACATGGTGGCAGTTCAGTCAGTCACAACTGTCCTACGTTCTGACACTTTGACCCATCCAACAAAATCTGTTAGCGACCACTGAGTATTCGTCTACCTTGATTGTCGTAGGAAGGGGTTACCCTGGATGGGCATGCTGGCACACACCTGTGATGCTAACACTTGGGAGGTGGAGGCAGGAAGATCAGGAGATGAAGGCCATCTGATCTGAGGGGGGCAAAGTGTCAGGTCTGTGTCTGGAGAGCAGCTCAGCAGTTCAGTGCACTGGCTGCTCTTGCAGAAGGCTCAGGTTAGGTTCCCAGGACCCACAATGGGCTGTTCGCAGGCATTTAGACCTCCAGCTCCTTCTGCTGGCCTTGGTAAGCACACACGTACAAATGACAATAAGCCTTTTTAAAAAACTGGCTCAGGCCAGGCATGACTCACACCTTTAATCCTATCCTAGCACTTGGGAGGCAGAGGCAGGCAGATCTCTTGAGTTGTAGGCCAGCCTGGTTTACAGAGTGGGTTCCAGGTCAGTCAAGGGTATATAGTGAGACCTTGTCTCAGAAAAAAGCAATAAAAATTATTGGCTGTGTGTGGTAGCTCACTCACATCTTGAGTCTTTGCACTTGGGATCAGTCGCCAGCTGTCTCAGTGAGCTTGACATAAACCTGGTCTACTTAGTGAGTTCAGGGCACCCAGGATTATGAGATTCTGCATTCTCATATAAAATAAATTCGTAAATAAATTCCAGAGAAAAGGAAGAGAAAGCATAATGATGGAAGGTGTAGAACCCAGGTTTCGTTTTGGTTGTTTTGGTTGGTTTTTGGTTTTTGGTTTTTCGAGACAGGGTTTCTCTGTGTGGTCCTGGCTGTCCTGGAACTCACTCTGTAGACCAGGCTGGCCTCGAACTCAGAAACCCACCTGCCTCTCTGCCTCCCAAGTGTTGGGATTAAAGGCGTGCACCACCACTGCCCGGCTTAGACCCCAGGTTTTAACCCCTGTATATAACTCCATCCTCATCGTCTTGTCCTGGATAGGTGTCCCGTGTGCCGGTACTGTCAGACGCCAGAGCCAGTGGAAGAAAACAAATGTTTTGAGTGTGGTGTCCAAGAAGTAAGTCACTGGGGAAGAGGGATATTTAAAACACTGAGAGCCGGGCGGTGGGTGGTGGTTTAATCCCAGGCACTTGGGAGGCAGAGGCAGGCAGATATCTGAGTTTGAGGCCAGCCTGGTCTACAAAGTGAGTTCCAGGACAGCCAGGGCTATACAGAGAAACCCTGTCACGAAAAAACCAAAAAAAAAAAAAAAAAAAAAAAAAAAAACCAGAGATGCCCATCAATCAGTCACTTGTGAATCTGTAGTTAGGACTCTGTAAAAGCCAGAGAAGGGCAGTGGCTGACCAGGGAGGCCCTGGAAGGTTGGGTCTTAGAACTGTATTATTCAGAAGTCTGTGGGAGACGCTCCTAAGTCCTCGTTCCAAGCCACGTGGGCCAGGTCATGCGCCTCCCCTCCCCAGTCACCGACTGAGATCTCCCCCTTGCAGAACCTCTGGATTTGTTTGATATGCGGCCACATAGGCTGTGGGCGGTACGTGAGTCGACACGCTTACAAGCACTTCGAGGAGACCCAGCACACATATGCCATGCAGCTCACCAACCACCGGGTCTGGGACTATGCTGGAGGTGCGTGTGCGTCCATTTCCTGATTCAGTCTTTCCTGGGGCGACCTCACAGCCCGCAGTGGCCAACCCAGAGGGTGCCATGCTTCAGGAGGACCCGACTCAGGAATTAGAGACAGTTTAGATGTTTGCTCTTGCCCCTCTCACTCTCTAATGGTCAAATAATTGACCAGTTTTAAAGAAGAATCATACATCAATTCATCTAGATTTCTAAAAGCAAATAAACAAAAATGTTTTATAGTTAAAAGTGTAGAGAACTGGCTGGGTGGTGGTGGCTCAAACCTTTAATCCCAGCACTCAGGAAGCAGAGGCAGGTGGATCGATTTCTGTGAGTTCGAGGCCAGCCTTGTCTACAGAGCGAGTTCCAGACAGCCAAGGTTACACAGAAAAACTCTGTTTTGAAAAAGCACAGTGAACTTTTCATGCCTAGGAAGCTGCCTCTGGCTGACTTCTCCTTTCTTTAGATAATTATGTCCATCGACTGGTTGCCAGCAAGACGGATGGAAAGATCGTTCAATACGAGTGTGAGGGCGACACCTGCCAGGAAGAGAAGATAGATGCCTTACAGTTAGAGGTGAGATGCTCCTAGCTGTCACTTAGTAACTGCTATTGCTGGGTGTTTCCATTTTCTGGAAAAAGATGCTTTGACCTTTTCGTCTTGTCATCTGCTCTGTGTCATTGCTGGGACAAATTTCTAAAATGCTGCTCTTTTGAAAGTACAATCTTTCCTAAGTCTTACTACTCTTTGACTGTGATGTTCCTGGTTGTCTTAAGTTAAGGTTCATTAGTTAAGCAATCCAGGTCATCTACAGCAGCAATAAAGCCAAAGGGTAGCATGTTGCTGTAGGCGTCTGCACAGAAGCTGGAAATGGAAGCGGCCGGGTCAGGGCGGACCCCAGCCTCCCGTCCTTCCCTGCTCATTCACGTGTAGCTGTGTGCTGAGTGTATGTGCTTCATGAGCTGGGGGCTCAGTTACTTAAAGGCATTTGGGGTTTATATATTGAAGAACCAGCATGCTTAGCCACTGGGATTTTCTTCTGAGAGGCGAAGCCTGCTGTGGCAGACGGCCGTGCGTTCAGAACAGCCCTGTGCTTGTGTACTCGGTGATGTTTGGTTGTCTGTTGTGGGTTTGGTTTGGTTTGGTTTTAAGACAGGATCTTATTAAGTAGTTCCAGATTGACTTCAGGCTCATAATCCTCCTGTCTCCACTTCTCTGGTGATGGACTGATAGGAGTGAGCTAGTCTGCGCACACACAATTCTGTTAATGAGGGGGAAGTTTCAGAACGAGTGCTGTTTTATGTAAATTAAAAAAAAATTTAACCAGGAAAACTAACCCAAAACCCTGGCTTTCAGAGGGAATGGACTTTGGAAATTAGTTCATTTGTAAACTCTTTGAGATTTATTTTTTCATTTACTATGTATGAGTTTGCCTGCATGCATGTCTGCACCATGTGCATGCTTCGTGCCTGAGGAAGCCAGAAATGGACCTCAGATCCCCTGGAACTGGGGTATAGACAGTTGGGAGCCACATCTGTGTGCTGGGGATTGAACCTGGGTTCTTTACAAGAACAGCCTGCGTGTTTTCCCACTGAGCCATCTCTCCAGCTTCTCATTTGTAGACTTTATAGCTCTGATAGACTCAGAAAGTGGCCTTCAGAACAGCTTGTACTCTTAATAAATTACTATATTGACAGAAAAAACAAACCCTTGACATTCTTTAGAATAAGTATCTCTTCCCTATGAATGCTGATTAAAATGTGCCATACACATTTTAGATACTCAAAAAACAGTTTCTCAGGATAGAATTGCATATACCTCAAGAGTAAGAAACCTACCCCGCTTTTACCAGGTACTGGTGTTCTGGAACTCAAGAGATATGCATGTTTCCCACATGCTAGGATTAAATACATGTGGATGCCCCCCACACCTGACTTACACACAAGTCTTCACACCCATAGCCCTATCTCGCCGTCTCTACACCTAGCATCTTTGTTGTCCTTTGAGTTGAAGATGCCCTGTGGCTAGTCCCGATTTCTCCAAGACAGGAACATGTCTGTTCATGTGTCATGTCTGTCAGCAGCCTCTGACTCTCATCTACTCCCAGAAGTCCTAGCAGCCCTAATGCAACCTGCTATACTTCCCTGCCTTCAGCCACACAGTACTGTTGGTTCAAGCCATGCAGCAGTGGAGATCCAGAGACCAAATATAGTCCTCATAACTTCAAAGCCTCCATTCTTAAAATTATTTGGACCAGAATACATTTGTATAAATGTGCATTCACACTAAACAGGTAGAAGTAGGAAGATCAGGAGCTCAAGTCCATCCAGGACATTTAAGGCCAATCTGGGCCATAAGAGACCCTGTATCAAAATCATAAATGTTAGAAAGATAGCTCAGTTGGGTGGGCGGTAGTGGCGCACGTCTTCAATCCCAGCACTTGGGAGGCAGAGGCAGGTGGATTTCTGAGTTCGAAGACAGCCTGGTCTACAAAGTGAGTTCCAGGACAGCCAGGGCTACACAGAGAAACCCTGTCTCAGGAAGGGGGGACATGGGGTGGGGGAAGAAAGATAGCTCCTTCCGCCATCTTGGCACCTGTGGAGGCCTGCTGGGATCAGGACTTCTAAAAGCAAGTCTGTTTGGAAGGCTGTGGTGCTGGGCCACTTTTGCTGGCTACAAGAGAGGACTCCAGAACCAAAGAGAGGACACAGCTCTTCTTAAAATTGAAGGCGTTTATGCCCGAGATGAAACTGAGTTCTACTTAGGCAACAGGTATGCTTATGTGCATAAAGCAAAAAACAAAAAACAATACTGTGACTCCTGGAGGCAAACCAAACAAAGCCAGAGTGATCTGGGGAAAAGTATCTCAGGCCCATGGAAATAGTGGTGTGGTTCATGCAGAATTCTGAAGCAACCTCCTGCCAAGGACATTGGACACAGAATCCGTGTGATGCTGTACCCATCCCAGATTTAAACTAATGGAGAGTAAATAAAAGTAGATTTGTTCTCTTGTATTTTTTTTCAAAAAAATATGAAAGAAAGCTCTCAGTCAATCATCTGTTTACCATGCTATCATGAGGATCTGAGTTCAGTTCCTAGAACCCAAATTTTAAGAAAATAGAAGTGGGGCTGGAGAGATGGCTCAGTGGTTAAGAGCACCGACTGTTCTTTCAAAGGTCCTGAGTTCAAATCCCAGCAACTACATGGTGGCTCACAACCATCCTTAATAAGATCTGATGCCCTCTTCTAGTGTGTCTGTAGACAGCTACAGTGTACTTACATATAATAAATAAGTAAATCTTTAAAAAAAAAAAGAAAATAGAAGTGGTACAAGTTTATAACCCCAGCACTGAAGGGCTGGCCAACCTAACCTACTTGGTGAGTTCTAGGCCAGAGAGAGACCCTGTCTCAAAACTAAAGTGGGCAGTACCTGTGGAATGACATCTGAGGCTGACTCTGCCTTCCTTCATGTATGCACGTGGATAGAGCACATGGGCTGAAGAAATGGCTCAGTGGGAACACAGATTGCTCTTCTCCGAGGACCTGAGTTCGATACCCAGCACCCACGTCAGGTGGCTTAGAACTGTCTGTAACCCCAGCTCCATAGGAGTCTGACACACTGATTGCTGTGCTCACCTGCATTCACGTGCATGTGGCCCCTACATATAATTAATTAACTTAATAATACATACAGAGCATTTTAAAGACAAAAGTAAATTTGCATTCTTACATTTTTCCCAGCTAGATTGCAAGTTCCAGTCTGTAGCTCTGACCCAGTACCTGTTGACTTTAGTTGAACCCAAGTGTAACATACTTCCTGGTGAGCCTGACATGGCATGGCAGTGCAAGCCTGAAGCTCCCGGTTGATAAGGTTGCCAGTTCAAGTGTGAGGGGACAGGGCAGACCATGTCCTTATGTTCATTGTCTTCTTCCGGCTGGCCTGGAACTAGTTAGATCAGCCAGGCTGGCCTGGAGTGTTGGGATTGAAGGCATGCCCCAGCCCAGCCCAGCCCAGCCCAGCCCAGCAGGTGTGTGTGTGTTGTCTAATTTCACGTGGTTTCATCGTGGGTATGTGAGCACCCCTGGCTGTGGAGGCCTTGGCTCTGGAAGCTGTCAGGAGTCCGCATTGCTGGGGTCATAGCTGGTGACGGCTCTCCTCTCCCATTGTTCTGTCTCTAGTACTCGTACTTGCTGACAAGCCAGCTGGAGTCGCAGCGGATATACTGGGAAAACAAAATTGTGCGCATAGAGAAGGACACGGCGGAGGAGGTAAATGACGTCACCACTGAGATGCCATAGCAGCGCGGCTGCCAGGTGGGGAGGGCAGGGGAAGGGCCACAGGGAAGGGACGATGGGGTCTTCCCTTGGGTGGCTGATGATGGAGGATTGTTCTCTCTAAAAGGAAATGCCTTGTTGTTCCTAAAAGGAATGCATCGTTGGGATCATAAGGCACAGTCTTACGCCTGTCAGAACTAGCACTTTGTACATTCCCAATAAGACTGTGAAAATGGCAGGCAATACTCTGACCCAGTCTCTGCTGCCTCGGTGAATTTAGTCTAGGCTCCCCCAGCACAACCCAGACCCCGCGGAAGTCTGTGTGAGGGAAGGTTTTGCAACATGGGTCAGCCGATGGCACATCTGTCAGCTTGGGAACAGTGGCTTCTGGAGCTAGGTGAGCTGCTGCAGCTTTGTAAACTGAGGGAAATAAATTAGGCAGAAATGGTGGAGTTTCTGTGGTCTCCCTGGAGAATTACTGGTTTGGAGCTGCAGTTGGCAGATTTTAACTGATGCCCTTAGATGTGACATGCATGGTGGCCTGTGCCTGTAACTCTGTATACTCCGGAGACAGCGGCAAGAGCACTGTTTAATGCCAGAAGTCTGAGGCCTCATGGTCTGTATTTTTTTTAATATTATTTGAAGATTTTATTTTATGTGTATGAGTGTTTGACTTTATGTCCATGTGTGCAGTGCCTTTTGAAGCCAGAAGAGGGCATTAGTTCCCCTGGAATTGGAGTTACAAGTGACTGTGAGCTACAGTGGGCTCTACGATCTAAACCAAGGTCCCCTACAATGCTCTTAACCAGTGAACCATCTCCCCTGCACCCAAAATAAGGTTTTTGGTTGGTTTGGTTTTAGATTTCAGCACATAGAATGTGATGTGGTTTTGCAGAAACCTGTGCAGAAGGCTTGAGCTCTGCATGCTTCATTTTATATTTTGTAGCATGTTTAGGGAACCTTGAGAGTTACAGAGAAGGGGACTTGAGCATGTGCACATAGGACTTGTGTGTCTCTAGTAGCCATTTCTCATAGTACTCAGTGAAGCCTTCATTTTCTAAATGATCCATCTAATAACGTCACCCCTCTTCTGGCTGGGACTGCAGGTGGGAGCCCCATCCCAGCGCCTCACTAGTTCTTGGATGTCCATCAGCAGTCTCCGTGGCTACACACCAGCTTCTGGTCCTTGTTTATCCTAAAGAAAATTGTTCTCTCAATTAGTTTGGTTTGTCCTGGTTACAGAGACAATGGTAGGGGAGTCCCTAGAGCTGCCCTGTGTGAACCTGCCTGATTATGGAGACAGTGGTAGGGAGTCCCAAAAGCTGCCCTGTGTGAACCTGCTTGGCCTCCCTTCGCACTTTCAGATTAACAACATGAAGACCAAGTTTAAAGAGACTATCGAGAAGTGTGACAGCCTGGAGCTCAGGCTTAGCGATCTCCTGAAGGAGAAGCAGTCTGTGGAAAGGAAGTAAGTATCCCGCAGTGCTCAGCGGCCATGAATGCCAACAGGTTCTAGAGAAGCACCTGTTCCGCTTCTGTGGGAACACCCTCATTTTAGCATTGTACTATGTAATACAGGGTTTGGGGGTCTGCTTATACTTGGAGCAAAATAACAGTGACTTCCCATTCGTGTTGTTAGAGGTGAGCAAGACGGCTCAGCTGCTAAGCCTGACAACCTGGGTGGGGTCCCAAAACTCACCTGATGAGGGAACTGACTTCCACAAGTGTACCTTGGCATACTGTACACATACAAATAAATGTAAAAAAACCAAAGGTCTGATTGCTGTTCCACTTGAGGTGGGTGCCAGGTGGAACACCAAATGCCCTGTGGCCATGAATAGATGCCTTGCATTTCTGCCTGCAACTTCTCAGCCATCTTGGCTAAGAGAAAGTTAGGGAAAAACGTTTGTCTAAGCCAGTGTCACAGACTCCCCCTTGGACAGGATATAATGGCTGATGATGCTGAGCATGGAGCAAAATGCCCATGAGCAGGTGACAAGGACACTGGCTCCTGCTGTAGTGGGGAGGGTGGGTGTCGCTGCTGGCTGTTGTTGTCCTCGTATTTAGTGGAAGAGCGTTTTCCCAGCATGCACGCAAGCCCAGAGTTGATCCCAAGCATTGAAGAGGTGAGATTCCCTCCCTGGTTTCAGTTATACTATGGAGGTGACAAGATTATTTTTGTGAACATCTGGTATAATAGATAGAGGTACTTCTGTTTGCTTTTTTAAACAGAGTTCCTCTTTGTAGACTAGGCTGGTCTTGAACTTAGAGACTTGCTTGCCTCTGCCTCCCGACTGCTGGGATGTAAAGGCTTGTACCACCATGCCTGGATTAATGTTTATTTTTAATGGTGGATAATTGTATAATACAAAACTACTTGCCGTTTGTGTGTGTATGTGGTGTGTTCAAGTGCACCTGTATGTGGTATGTGTATGTGCTCTGTGTGCACCTGTGTGGTGTGTGGCCAGAGGTTAGAACTTGGTATCTCCTACCTTTATCGTTCCTCATCTTGGTTGTTTTGATTTTATTTTTGAAGCAGGCTGTTACTAGGTAGGCCTGGCAGGCCTAAACTCACTATACAGACCAGGCTGGCCTGGAACTCAAAGAGATCAGCCAGCCACTTTCTCCCTGGTGCTGGGATTAAGGGTGTGTGCCACAAAACCACTCGGTTTGGTATTTTGGGATGGAGTGTCTCATACTGTGGCCTATGCTAGCCCTAAGTTCAAATCCTGCTTCTGGCTTCGCTTCCTGAGTGCTGAGGCTGGAGGCACTATAACCAGCTTCTCTGGCATTCTGACACATGAAAATGGTACCCACCTCCCATGTTGTCCCTGTCTCCTCCATGGAGGAGTGGGCATTGCGGGCAGAGCACCCCTGCTATTGACCCCTTTCCCTCCTTTAGCAAATTAGTGAGATCAGAGCACTTGTCTCAGAGAATGACACTTTCCTGGTGGCTTCCTCATCATGGCTGGTCTCTGACAGAGCTGCTACTGCTGAGCTCAGCAGGGAGAAGCCTGCACTGATGGCTTCTGAGGTCAGGAGCAGAAAGGGACCCAGAGCAGGTGAAGGCAGCTCTGTCTCCTTTGCTCCAGGTGTACGCAGCTGAACACCAGAGTGGCCAAGCTGAGCACAGAGCTGCAGGAGGAGCAGGAGCTGAACAAGTGTCTGCGCGCCAACCAGCTGCTGCTGCAGAACAAGCTCAAGGAGGAGGAGAAGCTGCGGAAGGAGACCTGTGCCCAGAAGGACCTGCAGATCACTGAGGTCCAGGAGCAGCTGCGCGATGTCATGTTCTACCTGGAGACGCAGCAGCAGATCAGCCACCTGCCTGCGGAGACGAGGCAGGAGATCCAGGAAGGGCAGATCAACATCGCCATGGCCTCAGCTCCCAACCCCACCTCCGGGGCCGGAGGGAAGCTGCAGTCCAGGAAGGGCCGCAGCAAGAGGGGCAAGTGACCTTCAGAGGCTTGTCCCTGAGACTTCCTGGGCGCCACAGGGTGTGCTGGGACCTTTGCTGAGCGGGAGGGGGGCCCTAATAAGCACGTCTGAGGACGAACTGTGGTTGGTCGTGTGGCTCCTTCATTTGTTGTGTGTGCTGTGAGGAGACTAAAGGAGGGGCAGACTTTGGCAGCACTTCCCAAGGGTGAGTCCCAGAGCTCAGACACCTCCCGCCATTCTGCCTTCCAGCTGGGCAGCCCCAGGCTTGTGAGGGTTTCCATTGTATTTATTCAGTTGGAGCACTTGCAGTTGGGTTCCAGGGTAAATCTGTGACATGATGTGACCTTCCTATCACTAAAGGAGTTCCAGCAGTACCTAGCACTAAAGCACAGGGCCTTCCAGAGACCCCAGCTGCCCTCAGGAGAGGCGCCTGCTGCCCACTGCCTGCCGCCCACTGCAGAGGCTCTCTCCTGCCGTCCATCCCTCCCTTCCCCTGCAGAGATGAAGAGCTGCTTGCCTTCCGAGAGAAGGGGCTAGGTTGTAAGCCAGTGCAGGCTTGTCCTGAGGGCAGGAAGAGCTAGCCATTGGGGCAGATAGGGTAGACCCGGTTAAGGAAGATGGTGACAGCTCTCTTTATTTCTGATGACTCCATACGAAACGTGCCTGTCAAATAAGGAAAGCCTTATTGGCTCCTCCTCAGCTCCGGAAACTGAGAGTGTCCTCCATCCAGAAAGGATCTAGGGGCAGGCCTAGCAGGAGGCCTTTACCAGCTGCTGTGTGTTGCTGGGGTCAGTGTGTGACTGTTCACAGGCAGGGCCACATGCTCGGGTCGCAGCTAGAGGGAGCGTGGGCAGTCTTCAGTTACTCTCCTATGATAGTTTCAAAGGCTGCTTCTCAGTCCAGAAACCGGCCTCAGCAGGACCGCTTCCAAACAGCCATACAATACTTACTGTGACCAACAGAGGGGCTGTGTGCCTCTCTGAGCCAGGAACATCAGATAGCTTGTAACAATTAATTGAACAGAATTGAGGGGACACCATATTGGGATTTAGCTACAAGAAGAGCCTGGGCAGTTGAGAGCAGTGTATAGTAGTAGTACAGTTTAATTTTTTGCTTTATCATCAGCCAAAGGTTTAAAATGTCACACTTTAGGGACTTCGTTTTTTCCGACTCACTGAACCTCGTCCTTTGACCGAAATGTCTGACATGTCACCATGTTGCCTGTGTTGCTGATCACGGTCCAATTCTGTGGAATGTGCTGTCGCATTTCCCAAAACCCCACCTGTGACTGCAGAATGAGTGTGCTCAGACTTAGACTCTGACTGGCTCGTCCTTAGGGCAGGCCAGCACTCCAGAGCCTCAGGCCTGAGCCACACAGGCACTGGAGCTGAGGCAGGAGCAGGGCCGCCTCGCCTCGTACAGAGCTTCTATTTTATCTAAAACCTATTTTACACTGTTGCAGTCTTGCCGGCTCAGCCCTGCTCATCTTGCACATCTGACCTTGCAGAAGCCAGGGTGGGTGGTAGCATGTGAATTAAGAAAATCGGAAGTCCTTTCCAAAGCTGCCTCCCCACCTCATTACAACCCACCCAGCTGCCCTGCCAGAGGAGAGAGGGCAGTGCTTCACAGCACAGCTGGGAAATGCCTGGGAAGGAAGCAGCCGTGGCAGAGGTTTCCAAACTACTTGAAGGTCTTTAAAAATGTTCCAGGAAAACAAAAATCAAGATGTGTAAATAAAATGTTATTTTAAAAGGTCAAAGAGTTATGTTTGTTTCTGACATTGCCCAGGATGAAAGCTGTTAGTGTGTTCTTCAGGACAAAGATGAAGCACGTGGCTTTCCCACACTCCCTTGGCCAATGAACTCTTTTTTTTTTTTTTTAAAGATTTATTTATGTATGTGGTGGAGTACACTGTCACTGTCTTCAGACACACCAGAACAGGCATCAGATCCCATTACAGATGGTTGTGAGCCACCATGTGGTTGCTGGGAATTGAACTCAGGACCTTCAGAAGAGCAGTCGGTGCTCTAATCGCTGAGCCATCTCTTCAGCCCCGGCCAATGAACTCTTAACTAAAATAATCAGATGAAATTTGCATCTCTGGTGTTGCTTGGGAGCATGTGTCTAAGAGTGTCAGTGACTTGCTTTTGTCTGTTTTTTGAGACAGGGTTTTTCAGTGTAACAACCCTGGTTGTCTGCAAATCTTTTAGACCAAGAGAGAGATCATCCACCTGCCTCTGTCTCGGTGCTGGGATTAAAGGCCTGCACTGCCATGAAAACATTTTAAGTGATAAGGAGGAAGATGTTTCCCTCCAGGACCCCCGAGCTTCCCCAGTGTCAGAACCCTGTTTCCTTTCCCTTCTATGCTGTGAACTAGGTGTTTCCCTTTAAGCCATTTACAAGGACAGTTGTCACTTGTGAATTAGGGGAGCTTACTCCTGGAGAGAGGTGCTTATGGTTCTATACTGACTGGTCATTGCCATAATCACCTCAGACCCACCTTCTGTGTGTGTGTGTCCGTCCTTACAGAGGCCAGCTACCAAGTGTCCTGCTCTGTCATTCTGCCATGCTTTGAGACAAGTTCTCACTAAACCCGAGCTATGCTGGCATGCAGCAAGCCCGAGTGATTCTCCTGTCTCGCTGGGTCACTGGTCCACCACCCCTTTTTTAATAAAGAGTTTCACTGTAGTAGAGGCCGGCCTGGAGCTCACGGCAGCCCTCCTGCCTCAGTCCCCCAAGAGCTGCAATTGCAGCTGTGAAGTTTTGTTGTTTATCACTTTTGTTTAGTCTTTTGAGACAGGGTCTCTCTTCATAGCCCTAGAACTCACTAGGAGATCCACCTGCCTCTGCCGCACCCCCCTCATGCTGGGATTACAGGCGTGAGCCACCATGCCTGACTGTTCCCTTTGTTTTTGTTTTTTTTTTTTTTTTTAGGGTTCACAGACTTTATTGGTTCAACAATGAACAGAAAAAAAAAACAAAAAACAAAACGTTAACTATTACTTCGGGTGCAATGTAGACGCAGAAACCACCCTTGGAAAGCGACTGTTCCCTTTGTAATGATACTTCAAGGCCTTGAGTCTCTGTCTCTCTCTTCTCCCCCTCCCTCCCTCCTTCCCTCTCTCCTGCTCACGGGCTTTTATTCCTTAGAGCTACATTCCTGGACCAACGCTTGTAGAACCGCTAGCCTGGGCCGCAGCACATCAGTGCGCTGTGAACCCGGAAACCGAAGGAACATGACTAATGCAGCAACAGTTTAGGATTGCGCGGCCCTGCTGCATTGAAGGAAGAGACAATCTGTCGTTTCACACAAGATGACTGCAGTCTTCGGGGCCTAATGCTGAATGGCTTTGGGTCAAAAAATTCTCACTGGAATTCTCTGAAGAAAAAAAAAAATGTGGCTCTGGTACTTGGCACAGAGCAGTTCTGCCGCACATAGCATTTGTTACTCCAGGCCAACTAGCAAGCTCATTGCAAGAACTAAAGCAGCTTTTGTTTTCTGTCCAAGAGTTGCTCCAGAGCCCCAGCTCCAAGTCTCAGATCCAGCCCGATTCTGCGTGCAAAAGAGCTAGTTCCCCTCTGTCCTTCACACGACAGCCATGGAAACCCAGAATAATCCCAACCTGACATAATGTGACTGCGGTACAGTTCTCGTCTCATGGTCAACACCGGTCTGTCAATCTACCCCCTAGCACCAATGTAAAAAGGCAGGCACAACAGTGTGTATTTGTGATCTCAGCACTAGAGTGTAGAGACAGGGTCTCTGGCGATCAATCACTGCCCAACCTAATTGATGAACCCCAGGTTTCAAAGGAGACCATATCTCAAGTTGGGAGGAGCTGCCCTGTACCTAGGGAATGGTGCCTGAGGTTACAAGCACAGGCTGCTCTTGCAGAAGACCTGGGTTTGGTTTCTAGCACCCATACTGTAGCTAACAGCCATCCCAAACTCCAGTCCCAGGACCCTCTGTGGGCAGCGGATACACATACAATCAAAAATAAATCTTGGGGCTGGAGAGGTGGCTCAGTGGTTAAGAGCACTGACTGCTCTTCTGAAGGTCCTGGAATTCAAATCCCAGCAACCACATGGTGGCTCACAACCATCTGTAACGAGATTGGACGCCCTCTTCTGGAGTGTCTGAAGACAGCTACAGTGTACTTACATATAATAAATCTTTAAAAAAATTTTTTTAAAAAGTTTTTCAAGAAAGATTTTCTGTGTAGCCCTGGCTGTTGTGGAACTTACTTTGTGGACCAGGCTGGCCTCAAACTCAGAGATTTGCCTGCTGCCGCCTCCCAAGTGCTGAGATTAAAGGCGTGCGCCACCACTGCCTATAACCTTGAAACAATTTAAAAGGTCAAGTGCACAGTGTTTCCAGTGCCACCATACAATAATAGGAACCTATAGAGCCTTGCAGCTGCAGGGACCTGTCACCAAAGCATCAGCGCCTTTTTTTTCAGACTGCTCTGGTTAGCTCTGAGGAATGAGACACCCTCAACCACCAGAGACACTGGCCTGTGTCACCTTACATTAGTTAGGAATGCTTCATACCATGAGGACTCTGCATGGAGTGAGAAGGACCACGGGCTCCCTCCTGAGCCAGAGCGGATCCCAGGGAAAGGCCTGGAAGTGAAGAGTCAGCAGAAGTGTTAGGAGGCAGTGGTGAGGTCCTCTTGGAAATGCTCCTACAGACAACAAACTGACTTAGTTCCTTTGGGCAGAGGTCCTGCCTGCTGGGCTAGAGTCACCAGAAGTGCCTTAGAGTCACCTGTGGTGAGACACAAGGCCCCATCATCTTCTGATTCCTTTCCAGTCAGGCGGAAGCACGCAGCCCCAGTCTCCCCAGCCTCCTGCAATACCAGAGTCATGCCACACTCCCTGACCTATTCTTTGTGGTGCTGGTGGTGGTGGTGGTGCTGGTGGTAAGGGGACCTAAGATCCTCTTTTAAGTGCAGGCCCCAGGAAAGCAGCTTCTTGCATTTGTTCCCAAGCTGCTACGAATCAACACTCACTGGCTTGGATCCCAGGCAAGGCCAAGTGCAGGACGCAGGACTCTACAGGAAAGCCCAAAGGCCTCTCTCTCCGCCACCTCCCCCAACACATTCATCTTCAGTTAACTAGGAGCTTGCCTGGGCTGGGGGCTGCCGGAATTCCCCTGATCCAGAGGGGCAGGCTCCACGCTGAGGCCTAAAACCTGTCTGGAATGCCCACGCTTGCTCCCAGCCCCGCACTTTCTCTTTGGCAGGATTCCTGGTGCTAGTTGGCCGCAGAAAGGCTAAAGCTTGCTCCCTCCTTTATTCCTCTGGAAATTGGCTGCTTCTCTCCCCATCCCCCCAGGGCTGCCTCCCTGCCTCTCCATGTAAATGAAAATATTCTGGGACTTTAAGAAGTGTTTTCAAACACCGATGTGTGACTATGAGACTGCGTACGCACAGGCCGCACGGGCCACATTGCCACGTGAGGGTCAGAGGACAACTTTCAGAAGTTGGCTTGGAGGCTCTCTTCTGGCTGCTGAGCCGTGCACTCTAGCCTGGCTGGCTGCAGAACCAGGTGACTTTCCTGTTTGTGCCTCCCTTCTTCCTAGAGGAGGCTGGAGTTCCTGACACACAGCCACTGCCACTGTATCTAGCTTTTTTTTTTTTTAATGAAGATCCCCAGTGCTGTGGCTTTCAAAAAATAATAAGTAAAAGAATCCAAGGGCAAGCAAGATGGCTCAGCAGGAAAGAGCACTCATTGTGCCGAGCCTGGCAACCTGGGACCCGAATGGTGGAAAGAGGGAACCAATTCCTGGCAGCTCTTGTCTAACCTCTATACATGTGCCATAACGTGCCGGGCGGTGGTGGCGCACACCTGTAATCCCAGCACTTGGGAGGCAGAGGCAGGTGGATTTCTGAGTTCGAGGCCAGCCTGGTCTACAGAGTGAGTTCCAGGACAGCCAGGGCTATACAGAGAAACCCTATCTCGAAAAAACCAAATCCAAAAACAAAAAAACAAAAAAACAAAAAAACAAAAACAAAAAAACATGTGCCATAACGTGTGTGTGTGTGTGTGTGTGTACATGTATGTTTATGTGGAGCCACGCTTCCTAAGTGAAAGTTAGAGAACGACCTTCAGGAGTTAGTTCCCAGGCAGGATTGGTAACAAATAGCGCTACCCACTGAACCATCACACTGTCCGCTAACTAGTTGAGGGACATGGTTGATTCTAAGGGACCCACAATGGGTTACTGTTAGTGTACGTGACACAGAAAAGTCTCGAAGATTCCTCCATGAGCCTGTCCTTCAACACCGGTCATCAGGTTAGGCCATCCAGACAAGCAGACCCAATCCACCTTCCGGCCGGAGTGGACTTGTGCTTGCCAAGTGCCTCAGGTGGGAGCCACCCCCGAGCTGCTGTTTGCCTATTGAACCCCAAGGCCACGTCACATCAGTGAAGTTGGCCCCACCTGCTCTGGTCACAGCCCTGTAGGATCTGCAGAGCCATCCCATTACAAACACTGGGAAAAACAAGGCTCAGCGCAAACAAGGACTCGGCTAGCCTGGACTCGAGTCATAGTCACGAGGCTGGAAAATGACAAAGTGGTGATCAATGTCGCCGGAGTCCTCAGCCTGGACCCCGGCTGTTGGAAAGCTACTCAGATATTAGAAGGTATTTTAGGTGATTAGGGATGGACTCCTCCCTGCTCCTCAGCAGCCAGTAAACCCAACATTTTGAAACCAGCATTCTGAGTCTTTCTTGATCGTAGGAGAAGCTGAGGGACAGGTCTGGCCTGGGTGGGGCTAGCCATCCCCAACTTTCTGACAGCTTACCATCTGGTAAAGAACAAAGACCAACACCGCTCGCCCTTAAGACTTAATCCAAATGTGCCTGTCAATCACTTGCGGTTTGAGAGCACCCCTCAGGAATGCTTTCTCTTCTGTGGACTTTTAATAGTTTAGGGGCCTGGCAGGGTGGCACACGCCTTTAATCTCAGCACTCGGGGCAGGGGCAGGGGCAGGGGCAGGGGCAGGGGCAGGGGCAGGGGCAGGGGCAGATGCATCTTTGTGGGTTTGAAGCCAGAAGAGTCTACAGGATAAGTTCCAGAACACCCAGGGCTTTGTAGAAACACCGTGTGTCTCAGAAACAACAAAGTACAGTTAGGAGCCAACAAGCTGATTCAGCTGGTAAGGGCACATGACGATCTGACTTTGACATCCTTAACATGACCCATATAAAGACCAGACGAGAGACTTGACTCCACAAAGTTTGGACCTCCACTCTCCTGTCTGTCAGGTGTCACAAACACCTGGGCAGACCCAGGGGATCCAATTGTCCTCTTCCGGTCTCGCATAAAAACAGAGAGCATAAAGAGAAAGCCTGCCTGAAAGCTCTCTGGCCATGGTCCGCCCTCACCCTCAAGTACGTCCCCGATGTGGTCTCTCCGACTGCCAAACATTTTTTTTCATCTGTTTGTTTTTGAGACAAGGTCTCACTGTATAGCCCTGGCTGTTCTGAAGCTGACATTCTGTAGACCAGGCTGGCCTCGAACTCAGAGATCGGGCTGCCTCTGCCTCCTAAATGCTGGGTGCCAGCCACCACTGCCCGGTTTCACTTTCACTCTTGAGAGCCTGGCACTCTGTAAGGGACTCTGCTATGTTCTTGCTGTGCTCTGGGAAGCAGAGGGGAAGCCAAACTGAGGAGCACATGGTGGTAAGGCCAGGAGAGAGAGCACTCACTTTTATCCCTGTATTAAGAAGGTTCAAACAAGAGGATAACCAGTTTGAGGCTAGCCTAGGCTACATGTGGCCCTGTCTCAAAAAACCAAACCCAGTGTTCTGACTTCAGCCCCATTCTGGTCTATCCCTACTAACTGGGCCTTGAGAGCATAAATTACACAGCCTACTTTTTTTGTTTTGTTTAGTTTCTTTTTTTGTTTGTTTTTTCAAGACAAGGTTTCTCTGTATAGTGCTGGCTCTCCTGTAGACCAGGCTGGCCTCAAACTCAAAATCCGACTGCTTCTGCCTCCCAGAGTGCTGGGATTACAGGCGTGCGCCACCACCATCTGGCCTATTTATATACATATAAAATGTGTAAGTACACTAGAGCTGTCTTCAGACACCCCAGAAGAGGGAGTCAGATCTCATTATGGATTGTTGTGAGCCACCCCATGGTTGCTGGGATTTGAACTCAGGACCTTGGAAGAGTTCAGTGCTCTTAACCTCTGAGCCCATCTCTCCAGCTGACACTGCCTATTAATTATTACATATAAGTAGGGCCAGGCCTGGTGGCAGGCCTGCAACCTTCACTCCTGAGGAAATTGAATCCAGCCTGAGCAGCTTATGTTATTGAAATGCAAAATATAAAAGCCTGTGTTCAATGCATCCCCTCACCCCCAAAATTAGTTACTAGCCAGGCATGGTGGCTCTTGCCTGTAATCCTAGCCCTGAATAGGAGCATTGCTGCAGTTTTAGGCCAGCCTGGAATTTTTCTAGCGCCTTTTGTTTGCTTGTTTGTTTGTTTGTTTTTTCAAGACAGGGTTTCTCTGTGTAGCCATGGCTGTCCTGGCGCTCACTCTGTAGACCAGACTAGCCTTGAACTCAGAAATCCGCCTGCCTCTGCCTCCCAAGTACTGGGATTAAAGGCGTTCGCCACCACTGCCCGGCAGGCCCTATCTCCTATTTCTGACCCCACTCCCAAAAATATAAACAAGCTAGCCAGAACTAGACTGCAAGGCCCTACTTCATCTGTAGCTGAAAGCACTAGGGGAAGAAAACAGAAGGGAAGACGCCTAGAAGCCCCAGTTTGTAATCTGCCAGGGAAGGTCAGGAGGCAATATGGCTGGCAGGTAGAAATCAGTATTGTATGTGGCTGTATGGAGGTGTGGCAAGGACGTTGTCTTTATTATTTTTTTACATTTATATTTATTGTGTGGGGCAGTGTGCATGCCAAGGCTCGTGTGTATAGGTCAGAGTCATATAGGGGTGTATGTGGGAGTGGCTTCTTTCCTTCTACCATGTTTGAACCCAGGGCTCAGACTCCGGTTCTCTGTGATCTGTGGACTTTGAGTAGCCAGGCAAGAAACAGAGAAAGCTCTTGGGATCTTAGGTGGGAACCTTCTAGACAGACAGACTTCCCTTTTCCTTTTTTTTTTTTTTTTTTTTTGGTTTTTTGGCTTTGTTTTTTTTTTTTTTAAGACAGGGTTTCTCTGTGTAGCCCTGGGTGTGTCCTGGAACTCACTCTGTAGACCAGGCTGGCCTCAACTCAGAAATCGGCCTGCCTCTGCCTCCCAAGTGCTGGGATTAAAGGCGTGCGCTACCACCGGCCCGGCCTGGCTAGACTTCCCTTTTCCCTCCTTACTTGTTCAGCGTGATTTAAGTCATACAACTTTGTATCTTTTTTTCTGTTGGGCTTTCCAGTCCCAGGGCATCCAATATCCTCTTCCAGCCTCCATGGGCACCTGCATGTGTGTAAACATACCTACACATAGACTCCTGTTTGTTCATCTTAAATTCTTTATTGTGCATGAATGTGCATACATGTTTGTGTGTATATGTTAGTGCATGTGTATATGTGGGTGCACATGTACATGTATGCACATGCATGTGGAAGGCAGGGTAGGTATCATCCCTTAGGAACTATTTGCCCTGCTTTATTTTTAGTTTATGCATATGTGTTTTCCCTGCATGTATGTATGTGTGCCACATGCATGCTATGCCCATGGCAGACAGAGATGATAGATCCCAGTGTGTGCTGGGCACCAACCCTGGGTCTTCTTCAAGAACAGGGAGCATTCTTAAGCAATGAGGCCTCTCCCCCTCAGTTTTTGCCTCAGGGGTCTCACTGGGACCTGGGGCTTGGCTGGCCCCAGCAAGTTCCGGGGATTCGCCTGGCTCTCTCCCTGGGGCTGGGATTCCAGGCTTTCACTGTTGCATGGAGCTTTTACTTTAAGTGCCGGGGTTCTGAACTCGCGTTCTCCAGCTTGTGTGAGTGTGACTGGCACTCCGTGTCCGCTGGCTTCCCTCTCTCGCCAGCCCTGTGTGGTGTCAACTCTGAGTAAACATCATCCTGAGGCTGTGGGAGCACAAATACTCTTGGGAACAACCAGAAGTGACACTGGAGGTCATTTTATTTAATCTGTTGCATTTTATTTATTTGTGTGTGTGTGTGTGTGTGTGTGTGCACAAGCACATACATGCCGTGGAGTGGATGGCTTGTAGAAGTCAGAGGACCATTTGTGGAATTGATTCTCTTTTTCCAACCATCTGGAGATCAAACTCAGATTTGGGCTCGGAAGGAAACAGCTTTAACCCACCAAGCTATTTTGCTGGCCTTTTGCTGTCCTGTGTGTAGACAGAGAAGGCACCCTCCTTGTGAGGCCAGCAACCTGTTGTCTGCTGGGCTGTCCACTAGGCTCTCACAGAGGCTGGAAGGTCAGGCCTGCCCACCTGTCGCTCTGGTTATAGGGGATTGAGTCCCTGGCTCCACACTGTGACTCTCTCTCTCTCTCTCTCTCTCTCTCTCTCTCTCTCTCTCCTCTCTTTCTCTCGGCTTTGAGACTGAGTCTTGCTTCATAGCCCAGGCTAACTCCGGATCTTCTTGCCTTGGCTTCCCATGTCCTAGGATCACAGCACCATGCCTGCCCCAACTGTGGTTGGCCTCCGGTTCCATGCTGGACGCTCCCAGCTCCTGGCTTTATATAGCTTTAGCCCAGGCCTTCCACCGATCCCCAGCGCATAGGGCCTGTCTTACTGCAGATCTCTGCTGGCTCGGATACACACACACCACCTTTTATTCTCCTCCACAAATGCGGGGAAAGATGGTCTTCTTTGTCGGGGTGAGGAGGTAGAGACAAACAGGGCATTGTTCCCAAGTTCCTGAGGCTGAGATTAGTGAGCACTGTAAGGGGCTGGCACTGGGCTGTGAGGGAGGAGGAGAGGCCTGAAAGCTTCCAGTGTACAGCCCACCCCACCCATTGTTGACCAGACAGGATCTTGAGACGTGGCCCAAGCTGGCACTAAGCTCACTATGTAGCCCAGGCTGGCCTGGAACTCAAAATCCTACCTCAACCTTCTGAGTGTTGAGGTTATAGGTATTTTGGGGTTTTATTTTATTTTATATTTTGCTTCTTTGCAATTTAAAAAAAAAAAAAAGATTTAGCCAGGCGTGGTGGCACATGCCTGTAATCCCAGCACTTGGAAGGCAGAGGCAGGCGGATTTCTGAGTTCGAGGCCAGCCTGGTCTACAAAGTGAGTTCCAGGACAGCCAGGACTCCATAGAGAAACCCTGTCTCAAAAAAAAAAAAAAAAGATTTATTTATTTATTTAATGTATGTGAGTACACTGTCACTGTCTTCAGACACCCCGAAGAGGGCATTGGATCCCATTACAGATGGTTGTGAGTCACCATGTGGTTGCTGGGAATTGAACTCAGGACCCCTGGAAGAGCATTCTTTTTTTTTTTTTTTTTTTTTGGCTTTTTGAGACAGGGTTTCTCTGTATAGCCATGGCCGTCCTGGAACTCACTCTGTAGACCAGGCTGGCCTCGAACTCAGAAATCTGCCTGCCTCTGCCTCCCAGAGTGCTGGGATTACAGGCGTGCGCCACCACGGCCCGGCTATGGAAGAGCATTCTTAACCGCCAAGCCATCTCTCTAGCCCCCCAGCAAAATTTTAATTGGCATAATAATCCCCCCTTTTTGCTTGTTCGAACTCTGATGTGTAAACTGCTCCTGCTTGTGGTAGTAAGCTTGTCACCAAGCCTGGGAGCTGCTTGTCAATTGTCCTTTAGTCCCAGCTTTCTGCCTGACCCTAGATCTATGTTTCCGTCATACCCAGTGTCAGAGAGCATCCCAGCTGACTCTCCCAGATAGGTGCCACTGTCATTTTGTTGTCAAGGAAACTGAGGCACAGGCCAAGTCACTTGTCCTACAGTCACCTGACTGTTAGGGAATAAGTATTCTATCAAGGGCAGTGTCCCCATGGAGTGTTGTCCGGAAGTAGAAAGGACAAGGGTGAAAATTTGGACCTGCTGGGGGTAAAGAGGAGATGGCTGTTGCTGGGGACCCAGAGTTCAGAACAGGACTCAGTTTTTCCAGGATGTGTAGCCAATGCTGGGAGCATGAGAAACAAAATCAAAATAGGAAGGAAGTCAGGAACTTTAAGACAACAGGGTATTGCTGGTTGGCAGTACGCCTTTAATCCCAGCACTCAGGAAGCAGAGGCAGGCAGATCTCTGAGTTGGAGGCCAGCCTGGTCTACAGAGTGAGTTCCAGGACAGCCAGGGCTACACAGAGAAACCCTGTCTCGAAAAAAGATTTAATTCTTTCAGGCATTTATTTATTTTCATGTTCACTGTTGCTGTCTATAGACATACACCAGAAGAGAGCCTCAGATCCCATTATAGATGGTTGTGAGCCACCATTCGGTTGCTGGGAATTGAACTCAGGACCTCTGGAAGAACAGTTAGTGTTTTTAACCTCTAAGCCATCTCTCCAGCCCCATAATTTCATTCTTTATGGCTAATTTCATTTGTAGGCATTGTTTTGTTTAAACCCATTCCTCTGTTGAGAGGTGCCCACGCCATGTTGTGATAGAGGGACAGTGAACTCTGCAGAGCAGGGATCTGTGTGACACGCTGGCTGTGAATTCTTTGGGTGAAGAGCTCGAGCTGGCTCTGTTGGTCAATTTCTTTACTTTGGTGTATGTCTCAGGGTTTTACTACTGTGCACAGACACTAAGACCATGGCAACTCTTGTAAGAATGACATTTAACTGGGGCTGGCTTACAGGTTCAGTCCATTATCATCAAGGCAGGAGCCTGGCAGCATCCAGGCTGATGTGGGGCTGGAGAGTTCCATCTCTTGTTTTAAAAGTAGCTAGCAGAATACTGGCTTCCACGTAGTTAGGAGGAAGATCTTAAAGCCCACGCCCACAGTGACACACTTCCTACAACAAGGCCACACCTCCAGCTGCAGTGTACTTACATATAATAAATAAATATTTAAAAAATATATATATCATTTTGTATTTTATGTTTATATTTATATTCATTATATAATGTGTCAAATATTAAACAGTACATGTTATTACATGTTATATATTATATATAATATATATTATATAATATATTATATTATGTATATTGGAGAGATAGAAGAGTAAGTGTACTCTTAACCCCTGAGTCACCTCATCTCTCCAGACTCTGTTGGTGTTTTGTTGTTGTTGTTGTTTTGTTTTGTTTTTCGAAACAGGGTTTCTCTGTGTAGCCCTGGCTGTCCTGGAACTCACTCTGTAGACCAGGCTGGCCTTGAACTCAGAAATCTGCCTGCCTCTGCCTCCCAAGTGACCACTACTGCCCGGCTCGGCTCTGTTGGTGTATTTAAGAGAGGATCTCATGTAGCCCAGGCAGGTCTCAAAACAGGTATGTACCTAAGGGTGACCTTGAACTACTGAACCTGCCGTCTCCACCTCCAAAATGATAGGATTACAGACCTTGGCCACACCAACCCCATGTTTGTTTTTAATGACACTTATCCAGTGTGCGTACGAGTTCCACTGTGTACTGCAGAGGTCAGAGATCAGCTTTTAGGAATCGTTTTCCCACCATATGGGGATCAAAGTCAGGCGTCAGGTTTACTGACAGGCACCACGACCAGACCAGCCCTCTGCCTACCCTGCCTTTTTTTTTTTTTTTTTTTTTTTTTTTCTCGAGACAGGGTTTCTCTGTGTAGCCCTGGCTGTCCTGGAACTCACTCTGTAGACCAGGCCAGCCTGGAACTCAGAAATCCGCCTGCCTCTGCCGCCCATGTGCTGGGATTACAGGTGTGTGCCACTGCCCAGCCCTACCCCTGCTCTTTGTGGCCATTATTTTTTGTTTTGGGGACAGAGCCTCCTTAGGTCCTGAAACTCACTTTGTAGAGCAGACTGGCCTCAAATTTAACAAAGATCCACCTGCCTCTCCTTCCTGAGTGCCAGGCTTCAAGGTGTATGTCAGCATTGACCGGCTCTGTTTGTAGTTTTGAGGTCTTGTTCTGTTATACAAACTGGTCTCCAAATCCTGGGTCTAAGCAATCCTCCCGTCTAGAATCTGGGACTGCAGGCATGTGGCAGGAAGCACAGCCCGCCACAGAGCTCATGGACTGCTGCTTTGTGTGGGCACTTTGGGACACCAGGGCTCTGTAGTTTTCATTTTCTTTCTTTCTTTCTTTCTTTCTTTCTTTCTTTCTTTCTTTCTTTCTTTCTTTCTTTCTTTCTTTCTTTCTTTCTTTCTTTCTTTCTTTCTTTCTTTCTCTCTCTCTCTCTCTCTCTCTCTCTCTCTCTCTCTCTCTCTTTCTTTCTTTCTTTCTTTCTTTTTTTTGTGAGCCTCTCAGCCACCCTCTCTCAAGTTTGGGGCTCACACAGAGCTCTGGCAGAGAGGGTGGCTCAGCCAAGGGTTAGTCACTGCTGGGGCTGGGGCTGAGCGCAACTTCCGCGTGGGAGCAGGGGAATGCCTGAATGGAAGGAGGCAGGAAAAGTGGAGGCTGACAACGTGTGCCTTCAGGAGCTGGGGCGAGGCGCTGCGACAGGCAGGCAGGCAGGCAAGCAGCTTTGGAGGAAGACCGGCTAAATTTAACTCCCAGTTAAACCTCCGGCTTCATCCCGAGTGTATGTTTACCAGAAGTCGAGGGAGAAGGTGAATGGAGAGTCATTTCTGACTCAGAGCCCTGTTGCGTCCCCTCTGTTCCGGAAATTTTGTAATATTGTATCTCTTTTTAATCACCCAGTCTTAGCAAAAAAAAAAAAAAAAAAAAAAAAAAAAGGAAAGAAAAAAAGAAAAAGAAAAAAAAAAGAAAAGAAAAGCTAGCTATTTTATAATGAATGTCAAGGTATTATATTTTCTTTTACTTCATCTTATAGACAAAGTCTTGCTGTGTAGCCCAATGGCTTTGAACTTGAGGCAGACCTCCTGCCTCAGCCACTGAGTGTTGGGATCATAAGCATTTACCACTCTGCTGGTTACATTTTAACCCCTTGAGATGGGGGTGTCTTGTAGCTTAGGCTGGCCTCAGGCTCGATATGTAGCCCAGGATAACCTTGAACATTCACTCCCCACGTCTTACTGACATGTGATGACTTCAGATAAGCCCCCAGGGTTCTGTGCGCGCTAGCCAACCGCTTTATCAAGCGAGCCACATCCTCAGCCACGTCTCGGCCACATTGGAGTGACTGTTTTGGTGGCATTTAATGCTCAGTGTAACAGCACTCTCTGCTTTCAGAATGTTCTCCCCCAAAGAGAAGCCAAGGTCTTCCCTTCCCCTCTCCCAAGTGCCCTGTCAGTCAGTCTCTCTGTCCCCGGGAGCTTGCCTCTTCTGCCCACCGCATTTACACGGACTTCTGGGACATGTGACTTGTGTTATGTGCCCAGGTCGGAGACTCACGCATGGCAATCTTGTATGATATTCTATTGTATGGCCACACCACGTCTTGGTTTCTGCCTCACCTGCTAATGGGCATTTGGGCTGTTTCTGTCTTTTGGCATTGGTGAAGCCTGTAAACAAGGCTCTGTAAACCTGAGCCGTGGAGTAGGGATGACAGTATCTAAGAATTAAATTTTAGGGGCTGGAGAGATGGCTCAGCGGTTGGAGCACTGACTGATCTTCTGAAGGTCCTGAGTTCAAATCCCAGCAACCACATGGTGGCTCACAACCAACTGTAATGGGATCTGATGCCCTTTTCTGGTGTGTCTGAAGACAGCGACAGTATACTTACATATAATAAATAAAATAAATCTTAAAAAAAAAGAATTAAATTTTAGAGTTACCATATGACAACAAGCAAGCAAACAAGCAAACCAACAAACCCAACCAAAATAAAGTAGAGTAAAGACAAATATAACTTAATTCCTTGTCACTCCCATTACTGCTTGGTGATGTCTCCTTCTTTGATCTTAACACACCCGCTTCTTGGCACCTCCTGCACAATGGTGTTGTGGCTCTGTCTTTTCTGGCGTTGCCCAGAAGGACACTGATGCAAATGTCTCTGCATCTATGGGTTCAAGAAGGTTCCAGCTGACTTGGGTGAGAAAACCACTCTCTCTTTCTGAAACCTCAACTTCTCTTCAAGATACAAGGGGAAAAAAGCCAGTTATGATCTCAATAGAGTAGAATACAACCCAGGGCTCTGAGCCTCACGTTGGTGGACTTCTTTTATTTTTGTTTATTATTTTGTACAGTGTCTCGGACTGGCCCGGAACTGTCTCTGTAGCTGAAGATGATCCTGATCTATTTGATCTCTGTGTGTCTACCTCCCAAATGCTGGGGTTATGAGCACAGAGCCAGTTGTCTTTTAAAAATATTCACTTTTAATCGTATGTCTGGATATATGCCTATACACAAATGTGAGTTCCGGTACCTGTGAGGGTCAGAGGCTTTGGACCCCTGGTCACAGATGGTTGTGAGCCGTCCGCGTGGGTGCTGAGAACCTTACTTCACTTGAATCCTTTCAGACAATCGAGCACCACTAACAGCTGAGCCAGCGCTCTAGCCCGCATCCAGCCTTTTGATGAAACGCTTAGTTGAATCAAAGTCAGAGACAGAAATTTGATAGTTCCCGGAGACAGGGACTTGTGCTATAATCCTATCAGCCGAGTCCATCCTGGACTGCGGAGAGGCCAAGAGGCTAGCCAGGACTACTTAGCAAGACCCTGCCTTGAAAGCGAGGACTTGCCAGGTGGTTCCGGTTGCCTCCAACTGAGTGCAGAGAGCAAAGGCACGCCCTTCACTCCCTGGCTTCTTTCTTTTGAGGTTTTTTTTTTTTTTTTTTTTTTTTTTTTTCTTTCAGTGTGTTTGTTTGAGAGGTGGAGGTTGGCAAGCCTGTGGGGACCAAAGGGCAACTTTTGGGAATTTGTTCTCTCTGCCTCGTGGGACCTGGGGATCAAACATCAGGCTTGGTAGCAAGTGTTCTAATATGCTGAGCCATCTTGGTGACTTCCATTATTTCCATGGAGATGGGTGGGTTGGGGGTTCAAAGTCCAGGCTGGCCTTGAACTTATTGTAGTGTTGAGGATGACCCTGAACTTAGCTTCCTGTTTCCACTTACCAAGAACCAAGGGAAATAGGATAAGATGTATTTGTGAGTGTGGGGGTGGGGGTAGGGGTATGCACACGGGAATGCAGGCAAATCCTCAGAGGCTAAAGCTGGAATCGGATTCTCTGGAGTCAGAGAGCTTCAGGCACCCTGTGAGCTTCCCAACATGGTTGCTGGGCAGTGGACTCTGGCCCTCATTTTTTTGATCACCAAGTGCTTGTAACCACTGAGCCATGTCTCCAACATCAGGTTGTTTTAGTCTTAGTTTAAAAAATACTTTTAATGCCTGATGGTAGTGGACATACCTTTAATCCAAGCTCTCTGGCAGATCTCTGTTTGAGGCCAGCTCTGAAACCATAGGCTGCCCACAAAATTTCCCTGGGAGAGCAAATAAAAATAAAAATTAAAAAAAAAAAAAAGAGGGTCCATCGTGGTGGTGGAGGTATACACTTTTTATGCCAGCATAGAAGAGGCAGCTGAAGGTGGATTTCTGTAAATTCAAGGCCAGCCTGGTCTATGTCCAGAGTTCCAAGTTGGAGTTGGGGCCATGAAAATTTTCATTAAACATTTCTACTGAAAAAGAGTTCTTTCCTCTGTCTGTGTCAGCTGGTACCCAGCTTCTGCTCTGAGAACAAGGTCACAGCATCAGTATTCTATCCAGTACTCTAAAGCCAAACTGAGCCTCCCCACACTGGAAGAGATGCTCTCTCTGCCAGGTGGTCACTGTTTCTGGGCTGTGTTAGCGCAGGTCCTCAGAGCTGCAGGAAGATGTTACTGCACACAAGACTATCGCCTTCCCGCAAGCCCCTGCCCCCGCTCGACAAGCGCTTCTCCCCCTCCCCTGCTCCCGCCGCCCCCCACGGGCTTTTAGTCTTTTGGGATTCCTGGAGTGTCCACAAATAGATTAGCCTCTAAGAATTCAGAGTAACTGTAGTTAGGGGGGGAAAAAATCCTTGCTGTAATTAGCCACGGTCCTATTTTTGAAATTACGTCTGCAAAAACTTGAAGGGGGTAAATGGGGGATGGGGGGGCGGATCGGCGCTGATTGGAATCTTCGTGCCTTTGACAGCGAAATCAAGACCATTGAGAGAAGAATGTGTCATCACACTGGAAACGCGCGCAGGCGAAGTGAGCTGAAGAGAAATGATTGCAGGGGTAAAAAAAAAAACCGAACGAATCACTGGGCACGCGGGTCACGTGACCAACACTGTTGTAGCTGGCAACAGCAAATCCCTCATAATCTGCCTCCAGATCCTGAGACCTGATTAATCAATGGAGTGATCAGAATTAACAGGCTGATATAAGGGCCGTGTGGCATGCTGAAGGCGTCACTGAAATTGCACATCAAGTGGAGTGGCCACAGGGCCCAGTCACCAAATCTTGAGGGATTCCCTACCAACTCTCTTATTGCAGAAATATTCTCTATGGCTTCCCCCTCCTCCCCAGTCTGTTTTTTTGAGACATCTTGCTCTATACTCCCTGGCTATCCAGGAACTCACACATATCTACCAACATCTGCCTTCCAACTGCTGGGTGGCTCTGTGGGCCGTCATGTCTGGCAGAGTCTGGAGCCTTGAGCCTTCTGCCTCTACCTCCCAAGTACTAGAATCATAGATGTGTAGTGTGTTGTCAGTTTAAAAAAAATCATATATGTATGTATGTATATATACATATATGTATATAATATACATATATAATACACACATATACATATATGTGTATATATACATACACACACATGTGTGTGTGTGTGTGTGTGTGTGTGTGTATATAGAGAGAGAGTGAGTGAGAGTTTGTTATTTCTGTGTACCATGTGGGTTGTCCCAGGATCTAACTTAGGTCTTTAGGGTTCAGGGGCCAGTATCTTTGCCTGTTGAACCCTCTTGCTGGCTTGATCATATCTATTTTTATGGGTTAAATATTAAGAATATTTTTCTTCAGCCAGGACTACACAGAGAAGCCCTGTCTCAAAATATAAAACAAAGCTGGGCAGTGGTGGCGCACGCCTTTAATCCCATCACTTGGGAGGCAGAGATAGGCAGATTTCTGAGTTCCAGGCCAGCCTGGTCTACAGAGTGAGTTACAGGACAGCCGGGGCTATACAGAGAAACCCTGTCTCAGAAAAAGAAAAAAAAAGAGACACAACAAAACAACTTAGGTTTTTTAAGATGTTTATTTATGCACATGTGCCTGCATGAATTTATGTGGAACGTGTGCATACAGGTGTCTGACCACTGAGGTCAGGGGCGTTGGATCCCCTGGAACTGATGTTACAGGTAGTTGTGAGGTCCTGCATGTGGATGCTGGAAACTGAGCTTTGCCTACTGCCGAGCCATCCCAGCAGCCTCAGCAACACGTTTCAGTAGCAGAAGTCTTTTAGAATGATATTCTGCAAAGCCTTTTTCTTTTTCTTTTCTTTTTTTGAGAGACAAGGTCTGGTTGTTCTTTGTTTTGTTTTTTTGTTTTGTTTTTTTTTTGTTGTTGTTGTTTTTTGGATTTGGTTTTTTCCAGACAGGGTTTCTCTGTGTAGCCCTGGCTGTCCTGGAACTCACTCTGTAGACCAGGCTCGCCTTGAACACAGAAATCCGCTTGCCTCTGCCTCCCAGAGTGCTGGGATTCCAGGCTTGCGCCACCACCGCCCGGCTGGTCTGGTTGTTCTTGAACTCAGAGATCTGCCTGCTATTTGTTCCCAGTGCTGGGATTTAAGGAATGCACTTCACAGTTGACCTTCTCATTGTTGTTTTTTTAAAGAGAATATTAGGCGGAACAGGGAGGGGATAAGGGGTTTTCAGAGGGACAACCAGGAAAGGGGATAACATTTGAAATGTAAATAAAGAAAATATCTGGGGCTGGAGAGACGGGGCTCGAGGTTAAGAACACTGACTACTCTTCCAGAGGTCCTGAGTTCAATTCCTAGCAACCACACGGTGGCTCACAACCATCTGTAATGAGATCTGATGCCTTCTTCTGATGTGTCTAAAGACAGCTACAGTGTAGTTACATACATAAAATAAAAATAAATAAATCTTAAAAAAATAAAGAAAATATCTAATAAAAAAAGAGAGAGAGAATACTTATTCCAGGTGTGGTGGCACACGCCTTGAGTCCCAATACTCAGGGGGCAGAAGTAGGGTCCCTCTGAGTTCAAAGCCAGCTGATCTACATATTGAGACTAAAAAACTAAAACAAAACTAAAAATTACTTTTAAAAAATTGTATGTGGGCTAGGTGGTGGTGGCCTATAATCCCAGCACTCTGGGAGGCAGAGGCAGGCGGATTTCTGAGTTCAAGACCAGCCTGGTCTACAGAGTGAGTTCCAGGACAGCCAGGGCTACACAGAGAAACCCTGTCTCAAAAAAAACAAATTCAAACAAACAAACAAACAAATTGTGTGTGTGTGTGTGTGTGTGTGTGTGTGAGAGAGAGAGAGAGAGAGAGAGGGAGGGAGAGAGAGAGGGAAGAAGGGAGGGGGAGAGAGAGAGAGAGAGAGAGGGAGGGAGGGAGTTGAGGCCTGGTCTTGAACTCATAGCTCATGCTGACTCAACCAACTAACAGAAGATCACAAAGCCCTCCCTGTCCCTTCTGCCTCTGCCTCCCACAGGCTGGGATTACATTAACTAGGAGTCCTGTAAGATGGTCCTGCATGGAAAGTCGACTGCACCCAAGCCTGAGCACCCAGGCTCCCTTCCCAGGACAGCACAGCAGGAGGAGGAAATGGACTCCTGCAAGTCGATCCCTCGCTTCCCCAAGAATTCTGGTGTGCATCCTCTCCCAAACACAGGTCTAAGTAAGAAGTTACTAACAGTGTAGAATGGCATTAGCTCAGGCTTAAATTTGTCTGTAAAGGATCCTGAAGGCACGTGAGACTCGCAGGAAGCATGGTTAGCACACATGGATCATATACATGAGTGACCCTGTTGCTGCACAACAATGTAAAGACCATGTCATGTCACGAGGATGCTTGAGGATGAGAACTCAGTCACTGACTGGCCCACTCACACCATGTGTGAAAGTGACTCTGGACTAGCAACATAAGCATGGCCAGACAGTGACGAGTTCAGTAGCAGTCCATCCAGTCCTAGAGAGATGGCTCAGCTGGGAAAGTGAGCAAATGTGACTTTAAGTTTGATCCCCAGGCCAAATGAAAATGTTGGATTTGCAAGAAGTGTTGGCCATACTTAATCCCAGCACTCAGGAGGCAGAGGCAATCGGATCTCTGTGAGTTCCAGGCTGGCTAGGATTACAAGGTAGAGAAGGATTCGGGGAGTCACCTGATGTTTATAACCTCTGGCCTGTACACACACACACACACACACACACACACACAGAGTGATTCACGCTCCAGGTTTCCAGTAGGGCCAAGGTTTCAGACATATGGAGGTTTGACTAGGGTGTGACCTGTTACCAAGTTCATTTACATGCTTGTGGTAGCCATCAGGTCCCTGTTGACTGTTAGTTGAGGCCTCAGTCAGATCCCTGCCCAGTACCTGCAATATTTTAGAACTTTACAGCTAGTCTTTTTTTCTTTTTCTTTTACATATATGTATTTGTGTGTTACATGTGTGTAGGTGCACACCTGTGGCCAGCCAGCAGACAACTATAGTGGGGGTCTATTCTCTCCTAAATGTGTCCTGGGGCTTGAACTCAGATCCTCGGGCCTTTTCTTATTATAGGTAGCTAATGACATCAGGCATTCTTGTTCAATTCTCTTTCCTTCACAGTGTGCTTGGCACTTGGCCTTAGCTGTTCTGTTGGTGTAAGTCTTTTCTTAGTCTTCCCCGCCCTGATTTCCTTTCAGCTATCTAAAAGCATATCTTGGTGTTGGAGAGATCAAAGTTCAACAACTGCTTGCTCTTCTAGAGGACCCAGGTTCAATTCCAAGCATCCACATGGTGGCTCACAACTATCAACTCCAGTTCCAGGGATTTGATGCCCTCTCCTGGACTTTGCAGACACCAGGCACATACATGTTAACCTCAACAGCCATACACAGAGTTAAACTGACTCGTTAAAAACAAAACAGCTTTAATGGGACTAGAGAGATGGCTCAGTGGTTAATTGCATTGTCTGCTCTTCTAGAAGACAAGGGTTCAATTCTCACCACCTCCATGGTAGCTCACAACCGTCTGTAATTCAAATTCCCAGTGGATCTGGTTCCCTCACACAAACTTATGTGCAGGCCAAACACCAATGCATATAAAATAAAAATTTATCATAAAATTTTTTTTGACATGAAATTACTGGTGTTAGTATATATTTTACTAATTCATTTTCAATTTAGGAATCAATTACTGTTTTATTTTTATTTTTTGTTATATTTATTTATTTATTTAATATGAACACACTGTATCTGTCTTCATATACTCCAGAAGAGGGCATTGGATCCCATTACAGATGGTTGTGAGCCACCATGTGGTTGCTGGTAATTGAACTCAGGACCTCTGGAAGAGCAGTGCTCCTAACCACTGAGCCATCTCTCCAGCCCTTATTTTTATTTTTTAAATATTTATTTTATGTGTATGAGTACACTGTAGCTGTCTTTTAAACATACCAGAAGAGGGCATCGGATCCCATTACAGATGGTTGTGAGCCACCATGTGGTTGCTGGGAATTGAACTCAGGACCTCTAGAAGAGCAGGTTGTGCTCTTAACCACTCCAGCCCCCTCAAGTACTGTTTTAAATCCTAGATTTGTCACTTATTTTGGTTTCTTTTGGAAACAGTGTTTCACATAGCTGGTAAAAATGTGCTATGTAGAAGTAGTCAAGGCTGGCCTTGAACTGTCTGGCCTCAGACCTCTACCTCCCAAATGTTAAGATTCAAGGCTTTGCATTCTGTCTGCTTCTTCACACTAACTTCTTAAAGGATCACTACATTTAGGAAGACTAACTTTGCTTCTCTCCATGTTTTTGGGAAATAACAATGACCTTTTTTTTATAAAGTGTTAAATATGACAATTTTTATTTGGGCTATGTAGGTTAATTGAGTTTCAACTGGACTACTAGTGACTCTTAAATATGCTCTAAGTTTTCCTTTTTAATTATTCAGGGGTGGACCCGGGGTCTGGAGCTGGAGAGCCAGCACTATGCCTTAGGCTCCCTTTCTAGAATCGACACCCCAGATGCATTTTCCTTTCTTTTTTTAAAAGTCGTTATTTACAGTCAGTCATGGTGGAGCAGGCCTTTGATCCCAGCGGGCAGGTAGATCTATGTGAGTTGCAGAACAGCCAGGGCTGTTACACAGAGAAACTCTGTCTGGAAAAAACCAAACAAGAACAAGACCCATCACCAACAAGGTCATACTTATTGCTTGTTTATGTGTGGGTACACGACTGGCACAATCTGAGTGTGGAGGTCTGGGGACAATTCCAAGGAGTCAAGTTTTCTTCTTCCACATATCGGCTCCAGGGATGAGTTAGGTGGTGAGCTTGGGTAGCTTGGGCCTTTATCTTCTGAGCTACTTTTTTAATCTACGTAGACCAAGCAAGTCTGGAACTCAAGAGATCCAGTTGTCTGTCCAGTGCTGGGATTAGAGGCATGTCCCATTACCATGTGTCATGGCTCACGTAAGTGTCCTTCTGGAGACTGGGTCTCCTGTAGCTTGGCCTGGCCTAGAATTCCCTTATGTAGGTGAAGATGACCTTGACAGCCTAAGCCTGCCTCCATTTCCCAAGTGCTCGTATTTCAGGCAGGAACACCAGGCCTGCCTTTCTAACTCACGGGAATGATTTTTAGTAGATTGAGGGGGATTTTCCTGTCCACCGGCCCATCATTTCCTTAAGCAATTCCACTCAGAAAAGAAGAAAAAAAACAACAACCCCAAACTCATTGCAAAAACTAATTACAACACCTAAAAAAAAAAAAAAGAAAAAAAAAGGACTAGTGTTTGGTGGCCTTTCCGAGTTAAAGTAAAACTTTTAAAAGGGTCAAGGTCTAAAGTTGACATTCTTGTGAGGCCTGTTGAGCGCCCACTGAGGGAGACCCCATCATCCATGGCAGCACCCCATTACCCAGCTCTACCAATCACGTCCATTTCCCTTCGAGTCGCCTGAAGGAGGAATAAGAAGTTGGAGTGAGGGATAAAAGGGTTCAAATGAAGGTCAGATACCCAACGGTTCGCTGGGGTGAATAAAGTGGGGCAAAGTGAAGCAGCTGGCGGCAGCCTCAGTGGTGGCAAACTTCCCACGCTGGCAGGGAAACTGGGCACGCAGTGGCACCTGGGGGCCTACTGTGTGCCAGGCCCGAATGCAGGTCTCCGCCCCGATGGCGCCCGCGGGCCATCGTCTAGGTTGCATCTGGTGGGTAAGGGGGCTGAGGACACCCGAGCAGCTCGCGGCACCAGTCCGCGGAAAACGTCCCGAAGGACAGACCCGCCTCAGCGAGGGCGGATCCCCCACGGCCCTGGCCCGACCCCGGAGAGCTAATGGAGAGCGAACGCGTCCCAGCATTGCGCCCGCTCCTCACGTGTCCCCGATCGGCCCCCGGGCCGCCTCACGTTCGACTTCCGCCTGACCCTTCCGACTTCCGGTAAAGAGTCCCCCCACGGCTGTGTTTCGCATCTCCGCGCCTTCCAGGCCGCGTCGCCCCGTACGCGTCCGCGAGCCCGGCTCCCATGCGTCCGTCGGCCGCCGCCGCTCAGCGGCCCGCGGCAGGCCCCGAGCCGCGCCGCCCACCGGGCTGGGCCGCGCGGCGCTCGCTCCCGCGGACGGCGCGGCGCGGCGGGCGGGGCGGCGCGGTGGCATATCCCTCCGCCGGCCCTCCCCCGCGCGGCCCCGGCGCCCCTCCCCGCGGGCCGCGCTCGCCGCCCTGCGCCTCAGACTGTTTTGGTAGCAACGGCAACGGCGCGTCCCGGCCCGGCTCCCGGCGGCTGTTCGGTGTCTGCGGGCCTCCCCGCCCCTTCGTCGTCGTCCTGCTGCCTCTGGCTCCCGCGACCGCGCCACCCCGCGCCTGCCCGCTCAGCGTCCGCGCGTCCCCGCCGCGCTCCGGCGTCTCCTCAGCGCGCCCGGCTCCCGGCTGTCCCCGCCCGGCGTGCGAGCCGGTGTATGGGCCGCTCACCATGTCGCTGAAGCCGCAGCCGCAGCCACCCGCGCCCGCCAGTGGCCGCAAGCCCGGCGGCGGCCTGCTCTCGTCGCCCGGCGCCGCGCCGGCCTCGGCCGCGTCGACTTCGTCTTCCGTGGTGCCGGCCCCGGCCGCGCCGGTGGCGTCTTCCTCGGCGGCCGCGGGCGGCGGGCGTCCCGGCCTGGGCAGGTGGGTGTCGGCTCCCCAGCCCCCTCCGCGCCCGCCGGGCCGATCCCGCGCCACTCGTCCCCTCCCCCGCCTCGCCCCGTGACCGGCCGGCGTCGCGATGGGCCGGGGGCCCACGGAGGGGCGGGAGGCGCCGACAGATTCTTCGGGCTCCTCAGGCCATGTCCAGCCTCCCGCACCATCGGGTCCCCTCCCCCCAGACGGCCAAGATGGACGGCCCGGGCGGCCCCCTGCCCCTCGCGTGTGTGCAAGGGGCGATTGGTATCCCCGCCCCACCCCCTTGCTGCGTCCCCTGCCTGCGATGGAAGGGCGGCTGAGCCAGGGTGTAGGTCGCAGGGGGATCCTCTCCTGAAATGAGCCTTTTTGCCGGATGGGGAGTCGGGAGGGAGGAGGGGAAATTGAGGCCCAGCCGCCCCAGGTAGGGTCAGCCGGGTGTCCTGCATATCCCCCGCCCCGCAGACCTTGGGTAGGTGGGCGACTAAGGCGAGGTGGGTGGCCAGCGGCCTTCTGCACCCATCCCCCTTTAGATCTGGGGCGGCGGGGTTCCCGCAGCGGGCCGTCCTCCCCCGGCTGGGGAAGGGGTGGGAGTGCCCGGCTCCCTCCAGGCCCGCCTCCCTCCTTCCCCGCAAGGTCCCCTGTGCGCGGGTGGTGGCCGATCCGCATTGCTGTTTCTTGTCCGCGGAGCAGAAGGCGCCTTTGAATAGAGGTGGGCGAGGGCCAGACTCGGGAGGTGGGTTGGCGGCGGGCTCCGGACGGACACGCACCGCATTTTCGCTCCCAACCCTGTCCCAGTTGCTGAAATTTTTAGGGGGTGAGGAACCGCAACAGAGGAGTTGGTGCGGGTCCCGAAGGCAACAACGCCCAGTGTCTGCTTGCGCCCTTGTCCCCCTCTCCCTTTCCCTGGGCCCGATTTTCGTTGGTAGGAGCTGGAGGCTGGGTGCTGTCCTGTGTGACTGGGCTTGACTCTGGAGGGTGCGCGTGCGCGCGTGCGCGGGAATGGGGAGTGGTGGGGGTGCTTGTCAGTTCGTATTTCACGAACTAAGAAAATGCTTAGTGTTAAAACGGAGAGGCTAATGCCAATAGACTCCATTCCATTGTGGCCGCTGTCCTTAACTTGGGAAACGCCGCCGCCAGAGCTTACCAAGGACATGCAAGTCCTTTTCCCCTGTGCCGGTGTTACAGGCACTACTATGCCTCCCTCTGGCCTAGGCTGGCTGGCAGGGCCTGGAGCAGCCTCCTCCTTAAATAGACATCAGGACTCAGGAGGTGAGGTGGGCAAGGGGATATTTCTTCTATGGTGTTTTCTTCTTAGCCGCATTGTCCAGCTGTCCGTTTCCAGAGAGTTGTTCTCTACAGCAGAAGTTAACCTGTAGGGTGAATCAGAGCCGGGTTTTAAGGAATTCTGGGAACAGTATGTTTTTTACTTTCTTCCCCCACACTCCCAATTTTCTCTAACACGAGGCATTTCAAACCCTGCTTAGCTCACCTCATTCAAATTAAACCATTCTATTTCCCCATCTCTGTGAAGTTAGGGTTTTGTAACTTGAGTTTCTTTTTTGTCCTTGACTTTTATGAAAAACAAAAAAAAAAACTTAAATGTAACTTTAAGGATACATCCTGTTTTTCTTTGCTTTTTCATGTTTTCTCTCTAGTAGTCAGAAAGTGACATGTGTGTCACTTTCGTTCAAATACAAATTAAAGCTAAAGTTCCTCAGCTTCACTGGCTCTCTTTAGCTTAAACATTAGGTGGTAGCTGAGTTGACAACACAGGGAGATGGTCAGGGTATAAGTTCCAGCAATTTCTTTCTGCTCTTGAGGCGCTGCAAAAGTGAAAGGCATTTGGAGTCTTCCTTGCTTCAAGTTCTTTTACTTGAAGCATAGGTTTCTTTTTTAACAGTTTTCATCCAGTACTAGTTGAAATCAGAATGTGTGATTTTGTTCTGTACAGAGCCTTGGTTAATGTCATTCTCCTATTGTCCTATGGGTTCTTTGTAAATCTTTTATAACTTCTAGTTTTGCTTGGGTGTGTGTGTCATTTAAAATAGGACTAGCAGAGGGCTGAGGAAAGATGTAGCATTGGGAGCTGGTGCAGTGCTTCAGGGGGTAAAGGTGCATGCTGCCAGGCCTATCAACTGAAATTTCCCACACTACAACCACCACCAGCACCAGCACCAGCACCACAGCAGGAAGCAACTGACTCCTGCTGCAAGCTGTCCTCTGACCTCCACACACCTGCCAGGGCATGTTCCCCTCCTCCACAGTAAATAAACTTTAAAAAGGAAAAGTAGCATTAATGTTGTCATGTTTGAGATAGCACTAGAAGTTCACTGCTGCCTTAAGCACCGTTTCATTTCTGGACCCTTCCCCCAACTTGAAACTCCTACCCAGGGTGAGATTTTGCTAGACCAGGATTTTGCTATGCCTGGATCTGACTTGATTTTTATGTGAACAGAATTTTGTGATTTTGAGAACAATCTTTTCTTGTCAACACTTGAAAAGAACTGCGTGTGATCATTTTTTAAAAATTTTACACAGTTGCACCCGAATGTACTTCTTACTCTTTATTTTTTATTTATTTATTTATTTATTTATTTATTTATTTATTTATTTATTTTTGAGACAGGGTTTGTCTGTGTAGCCCTGACTGTCCTGGAACTCACTCTGTAGACCAGGTTGGCCTGAAACTCAGAAATCCACCTGCCTCTGCCTCCCAAGTGCTGGGATTACAGGCATGTGCCACCAGCGCCCAGCTACTTCTTACTCTTTTTTTTTTTTTTTTAGAGATTTATTTATTATTATATGTAAGTACACTGTAGCTGTTTTTAGATACACCAGAAGAGGGAGTCAGATCTCATTACAGATGGTTGTGAGCCACCATGTGGTTGCTGGGATTTAAACTCAGGACCTTTGGGAGAGCAGTCTGTGCTCTTATCTGCTGAGCCATCTCTCCAGCCCCTACTTCTTACTCTTAACTTTGACCTTTCGTGAGGTTGTGCTCCTGTGTGATCCAGCTTTCCCCTTTAATCTGGTGATTTTCAAAACAAAACAAAACAGTAACTTACGTACCAAGCTAAGTTTCTCCCTAACCACTAGGATTTTGTTTTTGTAGCGGTGGAATGATGAACTTTTTCATACTAGGAGCTTTTTGCTTCATCTTACTTTCTCCCTAGAGAAAGTGCCCAGGAGTGGTTTCACTAGGTCAAGGACTCTGAGGTTCTATGGCTCTCACAAGCTGTGCCATGTTATTTCTCAGAAGACTCAGTGGGTTCTGGATCCAAGAAGGCAACTACTAGCTCTCGAGGGAACAGATGGGCTCTGTGGACTCTTAGATGGTCTTGGGGACAGATGGGCTCTGTGGACTCTTAGGTGCTCTTGGGGATGTTGCATCCAACATTAGGCATGTGCTTCCATGTGTGTGTTTTCTGGTCATCTCTGTTTTTAAAGATTTATTTTTAAATGTGTAAGTGCTTTACCCGTTTGTATGGTAAGTACACTGCATGGATGCCCAGTGTCCACAGAGACCAGAAGAGGGCCCTTTAGTCTCTAGAACTGGAGTTACAGACAGTGGTGAACACCATGTGGGTGCTGGAATCCCTGGGTCGTCTGCAAGAGCAGTCAGTCTCCTCAACCCCTGAGCCATTCATCCTGTCTGTCTTGATTATTTCTTTTTGAATTTTTCAAAGATTGTTTTTTATGTGTATGAGTGTTTGTGTGCATGTTTATAAGTTCCTGCATGCTTGCCTGATGCCTACAGAGACCAGAAGTGGCCTCTGAATGCCTGGAATGGAGTTAGGGATAGTTGTGGGGCCACCATGTAGGTGCTCTGTAAGAGCAACAAATGCCAGGCTTGGTGCCACATGCCTTCCCCCAGCATTAGAGACTGGCAAATGGATCTTTGGAGCTGGAGGTCAGGCTAGTCTATATAGTGAGTAGACTTACAAGACAACAAGTACTCTTAACCATTTCAGCCCTTGTATTTGAGCTTTTACTAAGACTGCATGTAAAGATGTTTTGGGGCTTATAGTGTACAGGCAGTTCCATGATTTCTGAAGGAACTGTTCTCAAACTCTCAGGCTGTTAAAAAATTGTTAATCCTTTTTATTAGCTGTTAGTTTATGATCACTTTTGAAAAAAAAGTTAGCTTGTGGTGAAGCATGGTGGTAGGATTAACTGAAGGAGGTTGAGGCAGGAGGATCATGAGTTACAGGCCAGCCTGGGCTACACATTTACTGTTGGAGGTGGTGTATACCTTTGATCCTAACGTTGAGAAGGCAAAGACAGGCAGCCTGCTGTACAGAGCAGCCAGGGCTACACAGAGAAACCCTGTCTTGGAAAAAAAAAAAGGTTGTTTATGCGTACCTCCTTGCCTGTGGAGGTCAGAAGAAGAGGTCAGATGCCCTAGAACTGTAGTTATGGGTGGTCAGTGGGCCACTGTGTGGGTGCTGGGAACTGAACACAGGTCCTCTGCAAGAGCAGCCAGTGCTTTTAACGCCGAGCCACCTGCACACAACCATGTCTTTATTTTTCAGATCTTTTGTATTCGATTGTTCTTGACCTTGAGCCTTTGGTCCAGTTGTCCAACTCCCTCCCAGCTGTTGGGGTTGTAGGTGTGCACCTACCTAGTTCATGTGGTGCTAGGTTGGTCGGTCAGGACTTATCTGCATGCTGGGCACACACTGTACTAATGTGGCTACATCTCAGCTCCTGTTTAGTGACTGTTCTGGGAATCGTTATGGGTTATTCCCCTTCCTTCCTTTCCTCTTTATTGGGTTTAGTGGTATGAGGGGCAGCATCTACTTTATAGAGCAGGCTGCCTGCAATTTTGTTTGTTTTCTTTATTTTGAGACAAAACTCTATTTGTAGTCTTGGGCTTAAAGTCATGTGCCTGTCACTCCTGGCTTTTTAAATTTACATTTTTTTTTTGAGACAGGGTTTCTCTGTGTAGCTCTGGCTGTCCTGGAACTTACTCTGTAGACCAGGCTGGCCTCGAACTCAGAAATCTGCCTACCTCTGCCTCCCAAGTGCTGGGATTAAAGGCATGTGCCACCACCACCCAGCTTAAAATTACTTTTTAAAGTTTATGTGTATATGTGTGAGCTTGTGTGATTGTGTATCACATGTGTGCAGGAGCCCTGAGGAAAATCAGACAAGGGCACTGAATCCCTGAGAATTGGAGACAGAGGCAGTTGTAAGCTGCCCTGTGGGTACTGTGAACTGAACCTGGGTCTTCTGGGAGATGGGTAAGCACTCTGAAGGAAGGAGTCAACTCTCAAGTGTGACTTGTAGCTTTTGTTTTAGTTTTTGTATTCTTTTTCAGTCAGGGTCTCTTACGCAGTTCTGACAGTCCTGGAAGTCACTGTGTAGTCCAGGCTGGTCTCCCAACTCAAAGAGATCTACCCTTCTCTGCCTCCTGAGGTGTATTATCAAGCCTGGTTTAGTTTTGGATTTTTTGTTGTTGGTGTTGTTGAGACAGGGTTTCTCCATATAGCCCTGACTGTCCTGGAGCTCAGTCTGTAGACCAGCTGGTCTGTAAGAGATGTACCTGCTTCTGCCTCCTGAGTGTTGGGATTAGAGGCACGGGCCACCACTACCACACTTGCCTGGAACTCCTTGAAGTGTGCATCTTCTTGCCTCCCAGGCACCATGGCAGCCTCCCATACCTTCTTAATAATAATGTAGCCCAGGCTGGCCTTGCTTCAGCCTCACAAGCACATGGGGGATTTCAGGTTTGTGTGCCACCATCACCTCTATTTTTCACTTTAAACACTTTTTTTTTTCCTTTAAAATTACATTTGCAGGGCCTGGAGAGATGGTTTAGAGGTTAAGAGCACTGGCCCTCTTCCAATGGACCGGGGTTCAGTTCCCAGCACCTACATGACAGCTCGCAACTGTCTGTAACTCCCAGTCCAGGGGATCTGACCCCCATACTTTGCAGGCAAGGGCACCAGTATACGTGGAATAAAGAATAAATTGCATTTTGAGAGAGAGAGAGAAAGAACGAGAGAGAGAGAGAGAGAGAGAGAGAGAGAGAGAGAGAGAGAGAGAGAGAGAGCGCGAGCGAGCGCTGGTTGAACTTCACAGTTGTGTGATTGAAGATCCCGGCACAGCTTGGAGGAGCTGGTACTCTCTTCACGCTGTGGGCCAGCGGAATGGGACTCAGGACTGCCAGGCCTGGGCACATGCCTTTGTCATTAAGCCGGCTTTCCAGCCCTCTCACTTTTAAAGAACTTTCTCTGATTTTCTTTTCAGCTTTGTTTTTTAGTTTTTTTTTTTTTTTTTTTTTTTTTTTTTGATTTTTTTCGAGACAGGGTTTCTCTGCATAGCCCTGGCTGTCCTGGAACTCACTCTGTAGACCAGGCTGGCCTCGAACTCAGAGATACGCCTGCCTCTGCCTCCCAGAGTGCTGGGATTACAGGCGTGCGCCACCACCACCCGGCTTTGTTTTTTTAGTTTTTTTTATGGCTTCAATCTCTAAAGGTATTGCATCTTAGAAATTGTTCATTGTGCTTCCATTTAAATGTCAGAGACATCTCCAAAAGTTCATATCCCCTCAAGTGCTTAAAACACTGCATAGCATACATTGTTGAGTATCTATCTGTAAGGCAGAGTTAAGTTCTTTTGATATACTCATGACTAAACCAAAGATAATTGCTCTCCTGGAGTTCACATTCCTCTATTGAGCCTTGAAGCTAGCTAGCTCTGTGTGTGGCCCAGACAGTCCTGTGTCAGCCTTGTCTTCCTGGGATTGGTGTGGCCCACCACACCTAATTTGCCTTGGCTGAGAGGCAGGCAGTGTTAGACAGCCCTCCTGTGGACTGGGATTAGAGGAAGGAAGCAGAGTAAGGCACTGAGTCTGAGGATGGGTGGACATGGCGAATGTGAGTGGATTGGAGGAGCCTCCTAGAAGAGGTAGCCAGAGGGTCAGATCCTCAGCCTTAAATCTTAGTTGCAATTTATAAGGTTAAAACTGGCTCATTTTGTCATGTTTTGAAGGGGTATTGATAGTTATTTTATTAATGCCAATCTGAAGTTAGCAAAAATTAATATTTAGGTCGTCAGAGATAAACTACTAAAGTCTGCTAATACAAAAAAAGACATATTTTTACTGTTCTTTGGACTTACATATTTTACTGAATTTATCAAAATATGTGGAAATTAGTTATCTGTGTTTGAAAGAAAAAATACTGAGGCTGTTTTGAGTTCTGCATGCTAAAGTCTGGCATAGAGATGCGGGATCAGGCATGGTGTTCTTACTTTGTCTAAATGTGAACTTGTGTGTTTTGTTTCTCTAAACAGTTGGAGTTTTACACAGGGGATGGGAACTTACCATCCTGATTAATAGCCACATGATATAGATTTAAAGAACATCTCATCTTTTTGATCTAAACAACTTCATCTGTATTGAAACTTCATTCTAGTGTAGTGCTGGCTGTGTGCATGCACACACTGTCTTTAGAGACTTTCTCTTTGAATTGTAATGTTCTATTTTGGCTAGGTAGAAATTGCTTTTAGTATTATATAGTGTTGAGCGGGTACAAAAGTCTATTTTTATAGTTTTTTGAAGTGATGGTGACAGCTTCAGTGGAGATGTAAATGGAATTTATTAGGCTAACCTGCTGCTGGAGTTTTTGAATTGGAAATGCATGGGGGAGGGATGTAACTCAGTAGTAGAGGGTTTGCCTAGTATTCAAGAGGCCCTAGATTGAACACTAGGTTCTGTCAAGAAAGAAAAACAAACAGCAGCATTGATTTGAAGTTGCCTCGAAAAAAAAAAAAGAAAAATACATGGGTGAGTGAGTTTGAGGACAGTCTGGTGTACATAGTGAATTCCCAGCCAGCTCAGGCTGCATAGCTAGACCCTGTCTCAGGAAGGTGGGGTGGGTGAGGGAGGGAGCAGTGCTAAAGTGCTTGTGTGTTTGGAATGTGTGTCGGGGTCATCCTGGACGGGGTGCAGTTGCCTGTTTAGGCATGTGACCCTGAAGGGCAGCCCAGTGCTACGCCCTTGCTGCTGCATACTTAGTTGTCAGATACAGAGAGAGTGTGTTCAGGAGTCTGTCGACGGATGGGTAGGGAGGGAGCTTGGGATTGGTGGTGGGGAAGTCTAGGACTATGAGGATACTTTTGACTCCATACCTTAAAACTAGTGTCACATGATGGAAAATGTGATTATTTATTTAGGGACAGGGCCTTACATTTCCTAGGCTTGTCTTGAATCTGTGGTTCTCCTACTTGAGTTTCCTGACTGTTGGGATCCTAGCAGGAACATCACACTTAAATACTCTTAAAAGGGGAGAGAGCCCCAGACTTTTGAATAGTGTGCTGTACTTCTTCATGAGTGGTGTGTGTGTGTGTCTTGAAGCAGACATTTAGTTCTATAGGTGCTTGTGCCAAAAGCTGCCTTCCTGTTTAAAACAATTGAGATCCTGTAATTGTATATATGCCATGTCTGTCCAATGTTTGGAAAAATAGACATGTGAAATATGGTATATAATGGGGATATACTGTGTCCTATATGTAGGACACAGTCTGTGATAGAGATGAACACTGTCTTGAAGTGCACAACAAATTTATTTATGAGATAAGTAAGTTGAGTATTCACTTATTTATAGGTGGGGTTGTTTTTTTTTTTTTTTTTGCCTTATAATTGGGAGTTTTAGGTTACTTCCAGAAAAGCAAAATATTGACAGGTATGTTGGTGCATGCTTTTAATTCTTGGATTTGAGAGACAAGCAAGCAGTCTTTTTATTTTGAGGCTAATCCGAGTTCTAGGCCAGCCAAAGCTATATAATGAGAATAGATGAGTGAAATCTCACTGGGAGCAAAATCAAATGCAGAAAGTTTTTCTTTTCCTTTATTAATATAACCACCATTACCGGTTCATATTTGATACAAACAGATATGGTACATAGATTCCTCCTCCCCCCCCCCCCCCCCAAGATAAGGTTCCCTGCATAGCCTTGGCTGTACTGGAACTCACGGAGATCTGGCCACCTCTGCCTTCCACCTGGTAGGATTTTTGCTTTTTACTTAAACATATTTTTAGACGATTTTGCATGTTTCTGAATGTTTTTACCTACATGTATGTATGTGCACGCTTGTGGCTTTTGGAGGTCAGAAGAGGGCATTAAGTAGTCTGAGAATGAGTTACATAGCCACCATATGAATGCTGAGAACTGAATTGTGGGTCTTCTGAAAGAGCAGCCAGTGCTTTTTACCACTAACTCATCTCTCCAGCCTCTTATTTTAATTTTTTTTAGTGAAACCTTTGTGTTTCTGGGAGAAATGTGCATTAATGTAGTTTTCCTGGAGGCCAGAAGATGGTGTCAGGTTCCCTGGAGCTGAAGTAAAAGGCTGTGAGTTGATCAACATGGGTGCTGGGAATTAAACTTAGATCCTCTGCAAGAGCACTAGGTGCTTCTACCTGCTGAGCCATCTCTCCAGTCTTGTAGATTAGATTTTGAGTTCAGTAGTTTGTGTCTTAAAGAGTTTTTTTTCTTGAGATGATAGAATTTTAGAGTATGGAAAAAGAAGAGGAAAAAAATCTTTCAAAATAGAAAGAACAAACCTTTCAGCTTAGGGAGATGAGGAGGCTTGCCAAAAGCAACTCTGGCTGATTTTATTCTGCCTTCCCTTTCGTAGATGCAGACAGAGAAACAAGATGGTGGGTGGGCTGTGCATGCAACCCACTAGAGCGGTGCTCGCCCAGCTCCTGATGGGCTCTGGACTAGATCCCCACCCAGTGCCACAGAAAAGAAAACAAAAGGGAAAATACAAGATTTGAGTTTGGCTCACTTAAATAAGTTCCTTAATTGTTTTTAGTTTGAATAATTCTGCATAAATATAATGTGAAGTCTACTTAAATGTTTGTTTTTTAAAGGGCAGGGTCTCACACATCCTAGGTTGGCCTTAAACTTTGAATGTAGCTAAGGGAAAGGTTGTTATTCAGTGCTGGACAGTGAATCCAAGGCCACGTGTGCACTAGACAAGCCTCCCAGGCCTTAGCTTCCTACATGGTTTACGGTAAAACAAGCAAACAAACAAACCCAAGAAACCCACTGGAGGCCAGAAGATGGTGTCATGTTCCCTGGAGCTGAAGTAAAAGGCTGTGAGTTGATCAATATGGGTGCTGGGAATTAAACTTAGATCCTTTAGGTTGCCAGTGAACCAAAATGTAGAACTTTCAGAGGCAAATATTGAGAGCAGTGAGAACCTGTGAGAGGAGGTTGAGAACCTGCAGGCTGTAGGCAGTCAGGAGACCTTAGAAAGCACACCCTGTAGGCTGTTGGACTGAGTTGATGACCCTGGGCCTTAGGCTGCAGGGCGTTACTGCCTCCTTACAGCAGTGTAGTTAACGTGCACACAGTGGTGACTCATACATTTACATTATTTTTAATAGCTTTCAAAGAAGTGTTTTTCAAACTGCAGGTCGTAATGATTAGATTATGAAATCTCTTTAGTTAAAGTGTTTTTGGTTGCGGTGGATGGAGGGTATGCCTCACTATGTAGCTCTGGTCAGGTTGCAGTGTGCTCTAGTAGACTAGGCTGGCCTCTGACAGATGTGTCTTTGCCGCCCTAGTGCTGGAATTAAAGGTATGCGCCAGAATGTCTGGCCCTACATTTTTCTGTTTTTGTAACCCACTGAGTCCAGTTAGTGCTGTCTGTTGAGATGTAGGCAGATACTGGCTTGCTCTTGTATAGGTCTTGTGCAAATGATTGTGGCCACAGTGATCTCGTGAGTGCAAGGACTGTGTTGTGTTCAGAAGACAGCATTTAAAACGCTTCTCCCCATCCCCTGCTGCTTACCTCTCTCTGCCCCTATTTCATGATGCTGCTTGGTGCTGGAGACCAGGTGTGTTGCTCTCGGTGTCCCACTCAGGCCAAGCACCCAGGCTCACTCATTTCAGCTGTGCAGAAAGAAACAATTCCCGTCAAAGTTTAGAGTAGCGCTAACCTTTGGGTGTGAGCTGCAGTATTCAGGAGGCAGTTGGACTGCAAGCCACTGGCAGAACAACACAGGTTGATTTTTCTGTATGGCTATGCCCTCTTGAGCCAGTGGCTTTGATCAGGTTTACTCATCACAGTGTGAGTAGTTTTCTGGTGCAGTAGTTGATTCTGGTGCAGTAGTTGATGCTAGAGACTTGATTGACCTCCTCTTAACGAAGTTAAGCTGTCTGAGAGCAGCTTTGTTGTTTGGTTGTATCTATCTCTTGGCCCAGAGAAGGTGATTGGCTGTTTTCGTGAGGGCTCAATTTCTTTCCTTCTTTTCTTTTCTTTTCCTTTCTTTTCTTTTCTTTTCTTTTCTTTTCTTTTCTTTTCTTTTCTTTTCTTTTCTTAAGATTTATTTATTTATATATAAGTATATGTAGCTGTCTTCAGACACCGTTTCTTCTCCCTCCATCCCTCTTTGCACTGGCCCCAAAATTAATTTATTTATTATATGTAAGTACACTGTAGCTGTCTGTCTTCAGACACACCAGAAGAGGGCGTCAGATCTCATTACAGATGGTTGTGAGCCACCATGTAGTTGCTGGAAATTGAACTCAGGACCTTCAGTAGAGCAGTCAGTGCTCTTAACTGCTGAGCCATCTCTCCAGCCCCTGAGGGCTCAGTTTCTGAGTCTAGTAAAAAGTGTTTCTTATAGTTTTAGTAAGAAGCACAAGTAGGGTGGGGGTATAGGCCCGTGGTGGAGTGCATGCCTGCTTCCATCCCTGGCACTCCACACATAAAGTGAGGCATTACATTCTCTTTACCTTCTATCTTGTCAGCTCCTCTCCTGGCTCTTAAAGTCATACAGATTTGAAGCTGGAAGGCTCTGGTGGTTTTTAGGACTCAATTCTATTTATAGGTGAAGAAACTAAGGCCAATGATATTTGCCAAGTCTCATCTTTTGGCTGCATAACTGGCATTAGAATGAGGTCCACTCCCTGATCCCCCCCTAAAAAACCTAATTAATCAGGCTACTCCAGGACCTCACATGCTAAGCCTGTGCTCCATTTCTCCTCCACCCAATACATATTTCTTAGCATGTTTCCTGCTTTTCTTGTTCTAAGTATTCCAGCTTACTCCAGAGCCTTAGGAATCATTACAGCCACATTCTGTGGAGAGATTATTAGTGGCTCTCATTCTTGCCTGAGTCAAATCCAGACCATTCTCTTTGGTAGTAAGTCCCTCCATAGGTGGAACACACAGTATTCTATTCATTCAACATGAGATAAAGTCTGCTGCTCTTGAGTTTGTCTTTTTGTTTTGTTTTTGTTTTTTTGAGACAGGGTCTCTCTGTGTAGCCCTGGCTGTCCTGGAACTCACTCTGGAGACCAGGCTGGCCTTGAACTCAGAAATCCGCCTGCCTCTGCCTCCCAAGTGCTGGGTTAAAGGCGTGCGCCAACACCGCCTGGCCACTTACAGTCTTATTGAAGGAAAAAGTGCCAGTTCTTGTGTTCTTGCAGCTTCTGGGAGGTTTGGTTCAAGTGACATTGGTGCCCAGTGCCTTGCATTAACAGTGTCTCCATCTTGGGGCTTTAATTTAACAGTGAATGCTGAGATAGGGGCAAAGTTATAACCACAGTATACGTGGGTTAACCCCAGTGGCCACCAACAGATAGGTGGCTGTGTTGCTAATGATCAAATCGAATCACACTCACCCCTGTTGTTGTAAAAGCGTGTGTGTGCTTGAACTCAGCTTCTTGAACTTCTTATTCAGCTTCTTGAACTTCTTGAACTGTCGATATTGTCATACACAGATGCAGCAGCAGCACACAGGGACACTGTTAAAGAAGAGAGCACTTAATACTGCAAATGGCAGAGATTTTTAAAAAAAAGATTTTTAAAAACTTAATTTTTTTATTTTTTGAGACAGGTTTATAAAGTCCTGGCTGTCTTGGAACCTGTTGTGTAGACCAGACTGGCCTCAAATTTATAGACATCCTTCTACTTTTCTCTGCCTAGTGTAAAAAGATTAAAACATTTTTTTTTATTATTCGATATAATTTATTTACATTTCAAATGATTTCCCCTTTTCTAGCCCCCCCACTCCCCGAAAGTCCCGCAAGCCCCCTTCTCTTCCCCTGTCCTCCCACCCACCCCTTCCCACTTCCCCGTTCTGGTTTTGCTGAATACTGTTTCACTGAGTCTTTCCAGAACCAGGGGCTTTTTTTTTTTTTATTTGTGTGTGTGTTTGGGGATACCATTGGAGTCCAGAACAGGATGTTGTGAGCCACCTGATGTGGGTCCTGGGAATTGAACCCAGGTCCTTTGCAAGAGCAGCTAGTGCTCTTAAATTCTGGAGTCATCTTTCTTACCCCAAGAGTAATCTTAGATAGTGAGCAACAGTACAGTGGTGGATGGTGGAAGGGCGGAACGTGGGAAAGTTAGATTCTTAGTTTTGAGGCAGGGTCTCTAACTGTGGTTGCTTCAGACTCCTGATAATTATCGCGTCTTGCCCTCTCAGTTACATGTGTGAGCCACCATGCAGCTCTAGCTTTTAAATGATACTCCCCTTGCCTCCAGTATGGGACAGCGGCCAGAGACTGAGCTCCACTAGCCTCTGCCTGGCAGAGTTAGAGTGAAGACTTGATGTAGCTGAGATGTGATTGCTGATGTGTGAGCAGCCCAGTGTGAGCTTTCTAGTTCTGATTTCTCTGCCAGCACTTTGTGTGCTACCCTTACTTAATTTAGTAATGGCAGCCGTGCCGTGGTCTTCCAGTGCGTTTCACTGGAGAGATGACTCTGTGGTTAAGAGTCCTCTTCCAGAGGACCTGGGTTTACTGCCTAGCACCTACATGGTGGCTGAAAACTATCTGTAATTCCAGTTCCAGAGGATCCAATATGGGCACTGCATGTATGTTGTGTACATATGTATATGATGGTAAAAACACCCATACACATAAACATAAAATAAAACCTTAAAAAATGTATTTCTCTAGTGCCCAGTAATAGCGTGCCCTTTTGTGCTTATTTAGAAGCCTTTCTTGTATCATCTCTGGTTGGGATCAGCTTGCACTGTCTTCTAGATGTAGAGCAGGGACACAGCCCATAAAATGTGTGTGGTCTGTAACTGCTTAGTTATTGAGTCTGATAGTGGTTACACTGTGGAAGAAATGCGTTAAAGTCGTTTCTGTTTCCTAGACTTGAGGACAGTAGTGGATAGGTGAGAAGAGGTCTCTCCTTTGAATTCCCACATTGGTGCAACAGCAGAAAGTAGTTCAGATGCCTACCTATCTCTGGCATTGAGACAGTTGAGGAGCTAGTGTATTGTCTTACTGAACTTTTGAACTCTTAGATAGCTTAGGCTACATAGTGGGGCCTTGCCTTAAGAAGGGGCCAGCATATGGCTCTGGTAAACATACTTGGCCTCTAAGTTTGGTGATCTGACTTGAATCTGTAACCCCATGGTGATGGGGCGAACCATTCCTGCAGGTTGCCTTCTGGCCTCCGTATACATGCTGTGACAAGTACACTTCCCCTCGATAAATACTTGTAATAAAATCTATTTCTAGGGGTGGGGTGGGCTGGAGAGGTGGACCAGCAGTTAAGAGTACTGGCTGCCCTTCCAGCAGACCCAGGTTTGGCCCCAGCACCCCACACAGTGGTTCACAACTACCTGTGACTCCAGTTCCAGGGGTTCTTATATCTTCTGGCTTCTGGGCAATCCATATACATAATGCACAGACACACATGCAGACAAAACACCCATTCATGTAAATGTAATTAAGAAAAAATTTTTTGAAAAAGTTCCTTAAAATGTTGAAAAATAGGAAAGGAAGAAGACAGAATAAATTCTTCATTTATAGATACGGTTTTATATGTAAAAGATCTTAAGGATTTCACCCCAAAACACTTTGGCATTAATGAATATTTTCAGCAGAGGGACAGGATGTAAAATTAACATAAAGATCTGTAGCCATCCCTCTTGTATACCAGTGACAAACAGAAGTCAGGAACCTTCAAGGACAAGGTCAGACCTGTCCAGACGTCACCTTTGATACCTAGTCCCTGTCTCTCCTGCAGCCTCATTAGGGCTGCCTTCTTTCTCTGTGAATCATGTTCTGAAGGGTTCAAGTTGATGCTAGCGTGTGTTAGACCATCAGTTGTTTTTTTTTTTTTCTTTTTTTCTGGCTATGTTTTTTAGGCTGGCTTTGAATCACAGTTTAGTTTCACTACCTCCTAGATTACAGTTGTATGTCACCACCCAAGCATGTGTTCATTTTGTACCTTTGTATCTGTTAGACCAGGACTCTTTAAAAAGATAAATGAAAGTTTGTTTCTCTTTCCAGGTTCTCCAGTGCAGCAGAAAAAGGGGGTGGGCACACAAATACTGTGAACTGTTAACCCTGCTGTGGATCGGAATGGCTTCCTTTTCAGACTTTATAGCTCAGGCTATCCTGGAACTCACCATGTAGACCAGGCTGGCCTCATTTTCAGAAATCCACCTGTTTTTGCCTCATAAGTGCTGGGATTAAAGGGTGTGCCACCATACCCAGCTGAGTAAGTCAGCTTCCTCCATACTCCTCCCAAAAGATAGGTTTTCTCTGTGTAGCTCTAGCTGTCCTGAGTCTGTGGTCTAGACTGGTCTCAAACAGAGATCTTCCCTCTTATGCGGGGATTAAGGGTGCACACCACTATTTTCTGTCACCCATATGTAAAAGTTGAGCAATTAAAAGAACATTCTATATCCTTCAGCCAGTTGTAGCAGCAGGTCAGTCTTTTACTTCATTTGTAATTCCATCTGTCACGGTGTTTTGAAGGGCATTAATTTTTTCATAAGGCATAAGCTACTGACCAGTGGATGAAACAGTGGAAGAGACTTGAGGGTACTATGTAAAGCATTATTGGTGCACAGACTGGAGGAACAAGTGCCTCCGTCAGCCTTCCTTCTGAGAAGCTGAAGGAAAACCATGTACGGTATGGTGGCTGATACCACAGAGGGCTAGTTCAGTTAACAACGAAGCTGTCAGAATGTAAAGCCTTGGAGAGCCTGCAAACTTAACAAACTAGAGTGGAAGAAGAGCTCTCACTCCTATAAGTTGTCCTCTGACCACCACACATGTGCCATGGTATATACTAAATTCAAATGTGATTTTTGAGAAAAGGGCTGCCAAGATGGGTACAGCTGGTAAAGAAAGGTGCTTACTGCCTGAAGCCTTGAGCAGCTTCTGGGCAGGAACCACGTGGTGGGAGAGGAGAGTAGACTCTGCAAGTTATCCTCTGACCTCCACGTGCACCTCTGGACACATGCACACATGCGTGTATTGGGTTTTTCAAGAAGGGGTTTCTCTGAATAGCTTAGGCTCTCTTGGAACTCACTTTGTAGATCAGGCAGCTCTGAAACTCGGAGGTCCGCCTGCCTCTGCCTTCTGAGTGCTGGGAAGTTAGAGCTTGTCCATTGTAGGCTTGCCACCCGCCTGCCTTTCTTCACTGCAGGCATTAAAGACGCATGTCATTCCGCCCAGCCTTCACAGGGGTTCCGACAGCCAAACTTCAGCCTTGTGCTTGGAGGACAAGCCCTCTGTTAAATGAGCCAGCTGCTTCCCTACTTCCCCAGCCCTGTCATTCCTTGTAACCACTATAGTTTTCTTTACAGGAAGGAGAAATCCAATTAGTCAATACTTGTCGTAATTCACATAAACTATTTTGTAGACTTTAACAATTTAAAATATGCTCAGCCCTCTACAGATCAGAAATTCTTAGAAGTCAGGCTGGGCCTGGTTGTGCATTTATGTAATCCTAGCACTTGACAGGCTGAGGCAGGAGGATCACCAAGACTTTACGAGGCTTTAACTACTCTTTGGGCCACATAGTGAGTTTGAAGCTTCTCTGGACTAGGTAGTGAGATCCACGTGAAACAGAAAGTGTGACAGACACCTGTCCTTCAAGTGTGTGGATGCTGAGGTCAGATGAGCCTAGCTTGTGAGCTTATACAGTGAGCTAGCCCCGTGTCCAAAGCCCTGCATAGTGAAGATGTGCTGCTCTCAGCAGCCCAGGGGAAGCCCTGTACATAGATTTCACCTGCTAGTACACATATCTGTAGGTGGCTCGCTCAGAGCGTATGGGTGATTGATGTTTGTCGGCTATGGACAAGTGCAGTCCCTTTACTCCCACTACTCAGTGTGTGCGTGCGTACCTGAGTGTGATGTCTCGGGTAGAACTCCAATTGTGAGCTTTGGTGGCCCTAGGTTGGTTGGTTTTTATTTATTTATTTATTTATTTCCCACTCAGCTGGAAGTTCCAGGGAATTCCTGTCTAAAGTCTGTGTCTCTGTTAGTTTTTAATAAACTTGCTTCAGATTTGGCTGGTTAGTATTTTATAAACTTGCTTCAAATTTGACTTAAAAAAAAGTTGGTACTTAGGAGATAGAGGCAAGTGGATCTCTGAGTTCCAGGCCAGTTAATCTACAAAGCAGGTTCCTGGGAGGCCAGGATTGGTACACAGAGAAACCCTGTCTTGGGAAAAAAAAGCCTTGTTATGTAGCTCAAGCAGGTCTTGCATGAACTATGGTCATGTGGTGCCAAATCCAGTAGTACATGGGGTTTTACGAAGTTGAAAGGGTGTTTATACTAGCTTTTATTGTGCAGTTACCTTTATTGACATTCTATGTGTTTGTGTGTGTGAATATGTGTGTATGTGTTGGGGATGGGGGTGGGGTATTTGTAGGCCAGAGACTGATGTCAGCTGGCATTGTCTCTCATTGAGCCTAGAGCTAACCAGTTGGCTGGACTGGTTGGCTATCTGGGGATGGATCTGCCTCTCTGCTTCCTCAGTACAGGTGTACAGATTGATGCCACTATGCCTGGCTTTTGGCTTTTATGTGGGTGCTGGATATCAGAAATCAGGCCCATGGATTTTGTGGCCAGCACTGTACCTAGTGAAAACAAACCTCACTCCCTAGCTCCTCTTAGGTGTATGGGGGTCAAGGATGGAGAATGATAGCACTTAGTGTTTGTTTGGACCAGGTGCTGGTACATACCTTTAATCTCAGTGTTCTGGAGGCAGAGGCAGGCAGATCTCTGTGAGTTCGAGGCCAGCCTGATCTACAGAGTTTCTGGACAGCTGGGGATACACAGAGAAATCCTGTCTGGAGAAAACAACAAAACCAAACAAAAGAGATTCTACTCTGCTAGCAATCTACTGAGAACTTCCTTAGTGTATAGTGTATGTGACACGTGTGATGACAGGGCACATTCGCTGTCTAGCTCTGTAATGCTTATTTACTCCTTTGAGGTAAGGCCCTCAGGAAACCTGGAGCTGGGCTGGCAGTGACCTCCTTCCGCATTGTAATAGGGGTTGCAGGTGCCCAGCGCTGTAGAAATTAGTGTGGTAGATTGAACAGTAAAGCATCTTCCCAACCTCTCAAAAGTTTTGTGAGAATGCCTTTTTTGGCTTAAAAAAGTTTTTTTTTTTTTTTTTAGACAGGGTCTTCATAGCCTTGGCTATTCTAGAATTTGCTATGTAGAACAGGCAGAACTCAGAGTTCCTCTTACCTCTGCCTCCTGGATGGTGGGATTAATGGTATATGCCACCACGCCTGGCTTTCTTTACGTTTTCTAATCTGTGTTGTTCCACAAGTTTATTAGTTATTTCTTGCCTTGTTACAGATGTTTGTTGAGCTCCTTTAGTGAATTTCTATCAGTTACGCTTTTCTTCTTAAAAGATTTTTTTTCCTTTTTAAAAAATTATGCATGTTTCTGTGTATGCACGCGTGCATGTGTATTAGGCTGGGCCCCTCCGATGCCAGAAAGAGGGTGTTGGGTCCCTTGGGGGTGAAGTTATATGGATGGTTATGAGTTGCCAAGTGGGTTCTTGGAATTGAACCCAGGGCCTTTTGAAAGGCAACTTGTGATACTGCTGAGCCATCTTTTCAGCCCATTTATTAAATTAATCGGCTAATTTATGTAGCATTTTATTATTTATTTTATGGCAGGGTTCTCACTGTAGAGCACTGGTTGTCCTGGAACTCCATATATGAACAAGGCTGGCCTTGAACACCCAGAGATTCTCTAGACTCTGGCTTCCAAGCACTGGGGTTAAATGCATGAATACCTGTTTCCCTTACTACTTTATTATTGTTGTGTGTAGGTTTGTGTGAGTGAGGGCAGGCAGGTCCCAAGAAGTGTTTGAAGTGATTAGGACAGTTGGGAGTAGGTTCTTCTGTCAGTACTGGGGTTCAAATTCAGGTCATCAGGTTCATGACAATTGATTTTAACCCACTGGAACATCTCACTGTCTGGGATTTTCTTTTTTTCTTCTTTGCCCAAGGCCATGCATTCACCAGGTAAGCACTGTAACACTGAGTTGAAACCCTGCTGTCTCCAGTGACTTCTCTTTATGTAGTTTTTTGATGCTGAATGGTAAATAATCACACTGTCCCTGCTGTTGGGTCCTGTTTATAGCGTGGCTACCTTTAGTTTTAGAGTCAGAGTCTTTCTATTATGTGAATTCACCACTGCCTGGTGGCTCTTCCTGCCTCAGCCTCCTGAGCCCAGGCATTGTAGCTGGGGGCTGACATGCCTAACTACTTTTGGTTTTATTTTTTAGACTGTACTTTGGGTCACAGAAACTGTGTTTCCTGTTTTTTCTGCTTAGTTGGTGAGATGATATCCTGTAATTTTTATTGAAAAGTGGATATTTTAGGCAATACCTTGTAGCAAGTCTGGTTCTGGGTTGGAGCTAGGGGGCAGGCTGTTACTATTTACAATTGGGCAGCATTACAAGAAGATACAGAAGTTCTGCTATTACAGAGTCTTATAGGACTAACATACAGTGTAATACATAGCATTGAGCCCCTGTAGTTCCTAGGTTGTCTAATCTAATAGAACCACTGTACAAGGCTTATGTGTGGCACATGGCTGGGTGACTAGAGAGAAGTCGAGCTACTTCACACCTGATTTGTGGCCCTTAGGTCAGCAGTCAGGACCACAGTGGTTTTGCAGGACGTCACATTAAGTGTTGATTGGATGGTATTTTTTTTTATAATTTTGGTATGTATGTGTGGATGTGGGTGCATGGAAGTGTACAGAGGGCATAGGTCATCTTTGGGTGCTGCCATGTTGCTGTTTTGAACTGTATCTGTGACCCTACAGTTGAGCTAGGGTGTATTCACCACCCATTTTTTAAAATTTTTTTTTTAGGGTCCAGCTGTCCTGAAACTCATTTTATAGACCAGGCTAGCCTGGAACTCACACATATCCAACTGCCTCTGTCTCCTGAGTTTCAGGATCAAAGGCTTGTAGCTTTCTGCACACAGTGCTGGGAACTGTTTGCTTGTCATGTCAGTCTGGGCCATGACCTTCTCCACATGCTGATCTGACCTTTGAAGGGTAGTTTTGAGTTAGAAATTGGTTTTTCAACTTTTCACCTGTTGCCTTCCCACATGTATCCATCAAACCTACTATAATTAAATTCCTCTCCTCTCCTCTCCTCTCCTCTCCCCTCCCCTCCCCTCCCCTCCCCTCCCCTCCCCTCCCCTCCCCTCCCCTCCCCTCCCCTCCCCCCCTCCCCTCCCCCTCCCCCCCTCCCCTCCCCTCCCCTTCGCCCCCTTCCCTCCCCCTCCCTTCCCCTCCCCTCCCCCCCCCCCCCTCCTCTCCCCCCTCCCCTTTCCAAGACAGGGTTTTTCTGTATAGCCCTGGCTGTCCTGGAATTCACTCTGTAGACCTGGCTGGCTTCAAACTCAGAAATCTACCCGTCTCTGCCTCCCACGTGCTGGCATTCCAGGAGAGAGTCCTTTGTGTTGTAACATACCAGACCTTCATGGAGTTGTAAAATTTATTTTTATTATTTCTTAAAGTTTTGGGTGTGTTTGTATTGGATCTGTGGGGTGTATGTGAGTGTATGTGCTCTTGGAGGCCAGGAGAGGGCACCTTCCCCTGGAGCTGGAGTTACAGGCAGCTGGGAACTGAAACGAGATCCTGTGTAAGAGCAGTAAGTACTCCAGATCTGGAAAGTTCGTTTATGATTAGTACAGCATTTTATTGTAAGCAGGCCACATATTATCTGTGTCTGTCACTCATCCATCAGTGTGCGTTTGAATGGTCTTCCTGTGGTGAGTGACCTGCTGTGGACAAATGTGGTGTGTAACTGTCTGATGACTCATTGCTTCAGTGAAGTTTTTTGATATATGGCCAGAACCTGAACTACTGGAGGATCTTGTGGTCATTCTATTTAAATTTCTACCAATTACTCTAGTTTTTATTTATTTGTTGATGTATATAGTTCCCTTTATTAATTTCATTGATGTACACTGTGTCCCTTGTTTGTTCCCCATTCCCCAAATTCTCTTACCCTATTCCATTCCTGCTAAACCCCTTTTTTCCAACCAGCCCCCTCCTGTTTCTATGTCTGTTTGGCTTTTGGTGACCGCTGACTTTGATTAGAGTTGCTTACCTGAGTATATGGGATGGGAGTCACTCACTGCAGGAAAGATACTACAGCCCTGAAGAAAAGACCCACCTCCTCCAGCAAGTCCTCCTTCTTCATTCCCAGTAGCACCCAAAGAGGCCTGGGACCCTAGGATCCCATGTCTTGTCTGTGCACGATTATGGGTGCCCAGTCTTGGACAGGTAACCCCAACTGCTTAAGTTCTTGAGCACAGCTGCCATGCCATATATGCATGCTCTGGCCTTAACTCTCGGTGCCCTCCTTGGTTGGTTCTGTCTGAACGTGGCTGGATGATCCACATGGAAGTCTTGTTTTAGGTCTAGCGCTCAATGGTCACTCATTTTCTGCCTCTGACCAAGGCAGAAAGCAGTTCTAATCTATAGGGATGAACAAAAATATTTAGAGATAACTTGATACCATGTCTACTTAGAAAACAACACTAGATTATCTCCGTATGGCCCGTAACTCTCCTAGCCATGGACTTTTGAGTAGCTTTATGGTATCAGACAGGCATGAATATTCTCCTGTGGAACAGGCCTGAGATAATTTAGAAAGAGGTTCCTTACCCCCTCCCACCAAATAATGACATTATTGTAACAGTGTGCACACCTTGACTGATGGTTGGTGTTGTGGCTTGTGGGGTTCACTGTTCACTTCAGGGTTAAGATTCTGTTCAGATTGATATCTTTCTTCCGGGCAGCTTGTGAGCACCTTCAAGTAGCTGTGAAAGCTAACCAGCAGGGACGCTCCTGCCTCTGTCACTGTGCTTTCCTTGACCTGCATCCAAAGTATGTACTGCCTTTGTCTTTATTAGCAAAAGTTGTACAACCTAGTTCTGGTGGCAACAGTGATTGGAAGAACCTGACTAACAACTCTCTCTGTTTGATTAGGGTGGGTATGTGTGTGTGAGAGAGAGAGAGAGAGAGAGAGAGAGAGAGAGAGAGAGAGAGAGAGAGAGAGAGAGAGAGAGAGAGAGAGAGAGAAAGAAACAGAGAAACAGAGAGAAAGAGAAACAGAGAGACAGAGACAGACTGAGCCTGAGACTGTGTTTGTCTGTGTATGTGCTCATATGCACACTGGCCAGAGGACCTTTGTGGAGCCAGCCCCACTGTCCTTCCACTCACTTTTATGGATGCCAGGAGCAACTTTATTCAACAACCTAGCTGTCTGTGTTTAATGATTTAAGGAGTCACCGTATTAACCAGCGTGGCACACCATCTTCCCTTCCTACCAGTGGGATGCAAGGTTCTGATTTTCCCACTGCTTTCACCTACTTGCTAATTTCTGGTATTGGTTGGAGACAGTGCTGGAAATAATTCATGGCTTCCTGAAAAGTAAATACTTGAATCCCTGAGCTACTATAAGCTGCCATAATGGATGTGCAGTGTGGATGTGCAGTGTAATTTCCTAAAAGCTAGTGATTCTGAGAATATTGTATTTGTTGGGAGCGTCAGGTGGAGTGCAGACTTCTTGCACTCACTGTGAGGTAGGGACACCCTCAGTTCCTGGCTCTCCGCCTTGTGGATTCTGAGTTTGTAGACATGCCACCATATGTAGCTTGAACATCATTTTGTTTTTAGATTAATTCCATGATTTATTCATGTGTATGGGGTCTGCAGAGGCCAGTAAAGGACATCCAATGCCCAGAACTGGAATTGTGAGCCGTCCAGTGTGAGTGCTGGGACCTGTTTCCATCTTGGGGTGGAACCCAAGTTTAATGTTTCCTATGTACCTTGTGCACATAAGCTGAAGGTGCCTACATGCAGAACCTGAAGCAGCCACACATTCTGACCACATCACCTTTGGCCTGGTGCAGAATGTCCCACCCTGTAGCATCGCACTGGCACTAACACATTCAGGGGACCTGTGGGACTTTCTCATTTTCTAACCAGAGAGGCTCAACCTGAAACAAACACTGACTCTCAAGCATGTTAGAGATGGACCGGCAAATGTCTCAGCAGGGCAAAGGCACTTACAGATGACCCCAGAACCCACATCATAAAGGGAGAGAATCTAACCCCTCAAACCATCCTCTGACCTTACATCCGTGTTCACCACTCTCACCACCCTCAATGCTCACATGTAGATAAATAAAAGTTCCAGATCTGCCACAGTAATTTTTTTTACACTATCTCAAAAATAAAAAAATAAAAAGGCGGGGGGGGGGGGGGGGGTGGGGGGGGGGGGGGGGGGCCGGGAAAAACAGCTTAGCAGGTTTTTTTTTTTTTTCTTCTTCGAGGCAGGGTTTCTCTGTATAGCCCTGGCTGTCCTGGAACTCACTCTGTAGACCAGGCTGGCCTCGAAACTCAGAAATCCGCCTGCCTCTGCCTCCCAGAGTGCTGGGATTACAGGCGTGCACCACCGCCCGGCTACAGCTTAGCAGTTAAGAGCACTTCCAGCTCTTCCTGAGGGAGACAGAGTTCAGTTAATTGGAGCCACATCACGTGACTCACAAACCATCACACCAGCTCCAGGGCATCCATACCTCCAGGACCTGGAATCTTGTGCAGGCATGTGTGTTCTCGAACACACACACACACACACACACACACACACCCCTATACACACTGCTGGCTGTATTAACATAAGCAAACCTGCACTTAAATACCTTGAGTAAAAGGAAGAAGGAAATAGATGGTGTATGAAGCAAGACTAACGTGACTTGCTAAGTATTGAAGTGGCATATGTTCAAGGGTCATCATACCAGTCTGTCTACTTTCCTGCAAATCCTTTAAAGACACCAAGTGCTACAACAGACGCTCACCAAGCACTCATATGTAGCAGGACAGAGAAACACAAGCACAAAATATTCTAACCACCACTAGTAGGTAACACTTGTCAGCTAAATCCAAAATGTGATCAATTCAACATAAAAAAGATTGCATTAAGAAATAAATAGAGGTGGGAGGGAGCTGGAGAGATGGCTCAGTGGTTAAGAGCACTGACTATTCTTCCGGAGGTCCTAAGTTCAATTCCCAGCAACCACATGGTGGTTTACAACCATCTGTAATGGGGTCTGGTGTCTTCTTCAGGTGTGTCTGAGATAGCTACAATGTACTCATATACATAAGATAAATAAATCTTTAAAAGTGAGTGAGTAAATAAATAAATAAATAAATAAATGGAAGTTGGATGGCTCAGATGGTAAAAGCACCTGAACTCTGACTACCTGAGTTCAGTCCCCCAGACCCAAAAGGTGGAAAGAAAAGCACTGCAGAAAGGTGTCCTCTGACCTCCACATGCATACTTTGGTGTTCCCATGCACATGCCTGCTTGCCTCACACTAAATAATAGACAAACAAATGGAAGGCTCTGGAGACTGCACAGCAGTCAAGGGCATTTGTTCTTGTAAAGGACCCAGGTCCAACACCCACCCAGCAGCTTGACCTTCTGTAACTCTGATCCCAGGGGATCAAACACCTACTCCTCTCCTCACCACGCACCCATACACACAAAAACACACATTTTTAAAAAAAGACCTGAGAGGGAGTGCACACTTGTAATCCCACTTGGGAAACAGGTGAGTGGATCTCTGAGTTTAAGAACAATCTGGTTTATATGATAAGTCCTGGGCTAGCCAGGGCTACTTAGTGAGACCTCCTCAAAAAAAAAAAAAAAATCTACAATCATGAAACTCCTAAACAGCACTGTGAACTTGAATTCTGTTTTGTTTTTTGAGATAGGATTTCTCTGTGTAGCCCTGGCTGTCCTGGAACTCACTCTGTAGAACAAGATAACCTCAAACTCAGAGAACTGCCTGCTACTGCCTCCTGAGTGTTGGTATTAAAAGGTGTGACTGCTGTGGATAGCTGTGACTTTGAATTCTTAAGTATGACATCAAAAACATTATAACTGGAGGTTCAGCCTAGGGTGGTGATATATGATATAGTCTCAGCTGCTGGGGAGACTGAGAATGAAGGTGCTCTTTTCCTTAAAAAAAAAAAAGAGAGAGACTTACTTATTTTATGTATGTGAGTACACTTGTCACTGTCTTCAGACACATCAGAAGAGGGCATCAGATCTCATTACAGATGGTTGTGAGCCAACATGTGGTTGCTGGGATTTGAATTCAAGACCTCTGGAAGCATAGTCAGCACTCTTAACCGCTGAGCCTTCTTTCTCCAGCCCCAAGAAGGCGCTCTTAAGCTCAGTAATTTAGCACCAACTTTGACAACAATAAAGGCAATATGCCTCTTTAAGCCAGTATTCAATATTGAGGACAAGCTGTGTGTGAACTCTGTAATTCACTAACAAAAATAAAACCAATAGCCTAGTTCAAAAGCAGCAAAAGCAAACAAAACCAAAAACCAACACAACAAAACCCGGATAATCAATAATCAGCAAAAAGATATTCAAAGGTCAGTTAATTAGTCTAAAGTCCAAAGAAACTGGAAATTCAAAATCCAAAATCTTTCTCTTCCAAGTACTTTCAATAAGGCATACTTAACTTAGCTTTTCATTAAATAGATTGGGTCTAGTGCTAGTGAAGACATGGAGAGCTGGGAGCATAACTCGGTGAGTGGATGCTTGTGTGGGATTTAGGAGGAGTTGGAATGGATGCCCAGTTTCAAATATTGCAGTGCTCACCTGGATCCCAGCACTTGGGTGGTAGAAGCAGGAGGGAGGGTCAAGAGTACAGGGTTGCCCTTTGCTACATACCAACTTCAGGGCCAACCTGAGTGAGGTACATGAGACTCATGTCTCCAGTACCCCCCCCCCCCCCCAAGACCCCAGAACTAAAAGTAAGTGGTTTGAGACCCATTTGGAGAGGAGTGTCGAATGACCTTTCATTCACTGTAAAGACCATTGGAAAACATACATCCACATTACTATTTGTAACAACTGCAAACTTACAGTAGTAAATTAGCAAGGATAGTAATTGTGTGGTTGGGCATCACCACAACATGAGAACTGCATTAAAGAGGGGCAGCGCTAGGAGTGTTGAGAAGCACTGTCAGATGACTGGAAGGGGGTTTGGTTTTCAGAGATCCCTTTGCTGTACCTCAGTGACCCCTCTCCGGCAGGTCTGACAATGTAGGTCAGTGAGGGTTGGTGGGTGTCAGTTCTTTGACACTTCGCTGCCTTATAGCACTGGGACTTTTTGTTTCCCTTTTGAACTGTTTGGTTCTGAGTAAGCTGGGTTGCCCAGCAATTGCTGTATAGTATTCAAAGCTGTAGCAGCAAAGCGATGGTATGCTTTCTGTCAGGGCCTAGTCAGTTTATTTTTACTCATAGCTTTGTGGAGAAGCCGCCCATGTTAAGGGATATTTAGTTGGTGTCTGAGCATCAGGGAAGAAAACTCTTATCAAGGTGCAGCTGTTTCATCTTTTCTGTTTCCGTTTTTCAGACAGGGAGTCACTGTGTAGCTCAGGTTGTCCTAGAACTCACCATGCAGACCATCCTGGCCTCTGCTTGAGTGCTGGAATTAAAGGCATGTGCCAGGATGCTTGACTTTCATTACAATTTTTTTTTTTAAAGAATTGAAAATGTCAGCTTTATTTTGTTTCCCAAACCAAAGATTTCTTTCATACCCTCTGAGATGGTATTTGCTGTCAGTGGTACAACTTCATTTTGATCTTTTAGGAACATTCTATGAATAAGTGGAAGTAAGAGCTGAGTTAATAATTGAAAAGGTGGAGGAAATCAGTGAGACATAGTTGTAAAGTTGGATCTTTAAATTTTTTTGTTTTTTGAGACAGGGTTTCTCTGTGTAGCTCTGGCTGTCCCATACCTTGCTCTGTAGATATCTGGCCCCACTAACAAAAGATCTGTCTTCTTCCTTTGCCAACAGTAAGACTGGACTTAAATATTTTTATTTTTACTATTTTTTTTAAGTTTTTTTTTTTTTTTGTCTGCTTTGGGTTATGTGCGTGTTAGTATGGGTGTTCACAGAACCAAAGGTTTGGATGTTCCTGGAGTTGTAGTCACAGGTAGTTGAGAGCTGCTTGATGTGGGTGCTGGACATTGAACCAGCATCCTCTCTGGAAGAGCAGCCAGTGTTCCCAGACACTGAGCCTTCTCTTGAATATCAACCCTCACTTTTTGAGACAAAGTCTCATTGTGTAGCCTTGGCTGGCCTGGGACTCACTTAGAAAGGCCATCCTTGTCTTGAACTCAGAGATCCTCCTGGTTCTACTTCCTTGGGCTAATGACACCATAGCAGTGGATATCCTTCCTTTCTGATATTATAATAGGATTAAATAATTCCCATTCCTCCCTCCAAATTCCCTTTCCTATTCTCCTTGCTTTTTTTCAAATTCATGGCCTCTTTTTTTTTTTCATTAATTGTTAATTCGTGAATATGTGCTTATGAGTATATTCCTAAATATAACCTGATCAGTCTGTATGTTTCTCATAGGTATGTTTTTAGGGCTGATCGGTTGTCATTGATAACCAGTTAGGGTACACTTTCCTGGACAAGTCCATTTCTCACTCTCAGCATTCCTACGTTGCCTGTAGTTCTTTGTGTAAGCCTTGTGAGTTTTCTCCCATCTACTTTGTGTCTTATCAGTGTATTCTCCACTCGTGTCAAGGCAGCCATGTTGTTGAGACTTTATGGTTACAGCTGTGGCATTACTAGGCAACACAATCTCACAGTAGACTCTCTGATTCTTTGGTTCTTACAGTCTTTGTGCTTTCTCTTTGCAATGTTTCCTGAGCCTTAGGTATGGGAATGTTTTGTAGATGTATCTACTGGGACTGGGCTCCATAATGCTGCATTATGATTGGTTGTGTGTTTTTATAATGCTCTGTCTGTCGAAAAGAGAATTTGCCTGGATGAGGTCTGAGTACTGCACTTATCTGTGGGTATAAGGACACATTTCTAGAGTTGAGTTATGGGTTCTGCTGTTTAATAGTAAAGAACTGTAGTTTCTCTAAGATCGGGCTTCACTAGCACCGAGTACCAGGGCATGGTTTTCTCTTACTGAGTGGTTCTTAAGTCCAATTAGAGAGCCCTTGGTTACTGCCAAAGATGCCACCTCTGTGCCCTTAGGGTGATCAACTCCTGCTGGTCATTGTTGTGGTTCTTGGGCACCCAAGCTGGGGAGGGTTAGAGTCAGATTACAGGTTGCTTGCCTCCTTTGTAAGCTTGCAAGGTGGCTCTGTGAAAGCTTCAGGTGGAAGCATTCAGGTCAATTCCAGCTCAGGTGCCTGTGTGGATCCTGTCTCTGAAGTCCATGGTGTCTTCAGCAATAGAGATGTATTTACCTCCCACCTCTGGGGGTCACCCAAGGGCAGTAGCAATAGGCTGTATGTTTAGGTTGCCTTTGGCTCTTGGAGAAGTTCCTGTGAGCTCAGATGAGAAAAATTCATTGAAACATTATGTATGTAATACCCTCTTTCCTCCTCTGTTACTTACCCCTCTAAAGATCCTCCTTTACCATTGCCCTACTATACCTATCTCTTGTTCCCCTCCCCCACACCCCATCAAAGGTTCTTTGTTTGTTTGTTTGTTTTGCTTGCTTTTTTTTTGTTTTTTTGGATTCCCCCCGTTTTGCTTGCTTTTTGAGTCAGGGTCTCTATAGTCTTAGCTGTCCCCAGATTCACTATGCTGATCAGGCTAGCCTGATGACAGATCCTCCTACCTGTGTATTGTAAGTGCAGGGATTAAAGTCATTGAAGCGTGGTGTCAGTGTTTCCTTTTCATTTCCTGGTTTCTGAAGTTACTCCAGAATCTACTCACGTCTGAAGACTTGGAACCTGGCACCTTAAATGACAGAGGGCACATGACATTCATCTTTATGGGTCTGGATTTCCTTACTAAATATGTTTTTTTCTAGTTCCATCCATGTACCTGACTAGACCCTAAAGGAGGAGGTGGCTCTTTTTTTTTTTTTTTTTTAAAAAAAACAAAGCAAAAGTACGCTGTCATTCCCTTCAGAGACACCAGAAGAAGGCATCAGATTCCATTACGGATAGTTGTGAGCCACCGTTGTGGTTGCTGGGATTTGAACTCAGGACCTCTGGAAGAGCAGTCAGTGCTCTTAACCACTGAGCCATCTCTTCAGCCCGAGGTGGCTCTTTTAAACACAGGTTCTCATATAGTCTAGGCTGGGCTCAAGCTCTCCTGTAGTTGAGGCTGTCCTTGAACTGCTTCTGGTTTTTTCTGTTCTTTTTTTGGGGGGTTTCTGTATTTTTTTGAGGCAGGGTTTTTCTGTGTAGTCTGGCTATCTTAGAGCTTGCTCTGTAGACCAGCCTGGCCTTGAACCCTGCCTGCCTCTGCCTCCCCAGTGTTGGGATTAATGGCATGGGCTACCATGGTCTGTCACACTGCTTCTGTTTTAAGATTTATGCTTTTAGTTTCTGTGTGTATATGTGTGCAGTGCTTGCAAAGGCCAGAAGAGGGAGTTAGGTTCCCTTGATAGTAGACTTAGAGGCAATTTCCATCTACCCTACATTGTTGCTGGGAATAGAATTGGGCCTGTGGAAGAACAGTAAGTATACCTTTAACCCTGAGCCATCTTTGTGGTCCAAACCTTGAACTCCTGATCCTGCTGCTTTAGTGCTAGGATTGTAGGTATGTGTACTGGGGATAAGCAGGACTGGTTACACTCTGCTAATTCAGCCTGCCTTTTAAGTCTTAATTGTAAATTTAAGGGTGCCAGGAAGTTCTTGGGTTGTGATTCCTAAGAGTAAGAAAAGCTTGGGTGTAGATTAGGCTCACCTAGTTGCAGCAGGATGTTATTGCACGGAGCTGGGTGGGGCCGGGTGGGTCAGGGTTCATGTCCATCCACTGTAAAGCAGATGGTGGTCAGAGTCCACTGTGGAACCTTGTGCTTGATTCACAGTGAGGTCTGTGACAGATTAGAAGGCAGTTTTTAGGCTTTGAGATCTTCCCTCCTCTCCTCTCCCCTCCCTATCCATCCCCTCCCCTCCCCTTCCCCTTCTCCCTCCCTTCTCCTCCCCTTCCTTCCCCTCCCTTCTCCTGAGCATCATGTTTTTTTTTCCCTTGTCATTCTCTAAATAATACAGTTGTGAGCCGAGCCTTGGTGGCCCACGCCTGTAATCCCAGCACTCTGGGAGGCAGAGGCAGGCGGATTTCTGAGTTCGAGGCCAGCCTGGTCTACAGAGTGAGTTCCAGGACAGCCAGGGCTATACAGAGAAACCCTGTCTTGAAAAAAGCAAATCCAAAAAACAAAACAAAACAAAACAAAAAAAACCAAAAAAAAAAAAAAATACAGTTGTGTATATATAGCATTTACATTTGGCTAGATATTAAATAAGTGAGGTATATAGGTCATGCAAATACCATATAAGTGATTTGAACATCATTGAATTTTGGTTTGATGGGATCTTGGACCAATTCCCGAGAATACAGGGGAAAAATGGTATTGTTTATTTTGATTCAGTTTGCTTGAAAATAGTCCACATTACAAGGTACCATTTGATAGCAGTATTTTATGTTGTTTAATGTGGGTTTTGTTTGTTTCTGCAGTGCTGGAAACTGAGTTTAGGGCTCAGAAACATTAAGCAAGCATACTCTACCACTGACCTATGTTCCTAACCTGGTAGCTGAGTTTGTGTACTTGTAGCTTTTCCAAGGGTGAAAGTTGCTAAGGAAAAGACATGTTGGCCAATTCCTGAATTTTGACAGGCTAGCCTCAAGTAAGGAAGCTACTGCCTCAGCTGGAATTATAGCTATGGACCACCAGGCCTGCGATATCACATGCCAAATCTGACAGAGACACATGGTATTTAGAAGTAAAAGTGTTTAGAATTATCTGATATTTAAACATTTATTTACTTTCTCTCTCTCTCTCTCTCTCTCTCTCTCTCTCTCTCTCTCTCTCTCTCTCTCTCTCTCTCTCTGTGTGTGTGTGTGTGTGTGTGTGTGTGTGTGTTCTGTCCCAGCACTCATGTAGTGGTCAGAGGACAATTTGTAGTTGATTCGCCTGTTCTATGGATCCTGGGGATTGAATTCAAGTCTTTAAGCTTGTAGCAAGTGCCTTTACCTTCTGAGCCTTCTGAAAAAAACATTTTAACTTATTTTTGGTAGTTTTTTCTGCAGTTATAAATGCTTCTTTTGAGATGGGGAGAATGAGTGTTGATTGGGGTGTCAGTCGGCCATGTTGATCCCAAGCATGTGCTCCCACTCCTTGCTTCTGAGAGAGCTGCTCCTTTGTGTACCATTGTCCTTCAGTGTGCTGACTGGGGCGGGGAGACAAGGTGTGCTCTACAGCCCTGGCTGAGCTCATACCACAGCATCCCACTGCCTCAGCCTCTGAAGGGTGAGTGCAGCCACACACCACTAGACCCTGCTAGGCTGTCTTCACTTTTCTGTTATGCATTTGTTTTTGTTTATGCTTTAGGGTCAAGGTCTCTTTCTTTGCTCAGTAGCTCTGGCTGTCCTGGAATTGACTGTAGAGCAGGTTGCCTGTTTCTGTCTCCCTAGAGCGGGGCTTAAATGCATGCGGCACACATCCGGCCTGCCTCACCATTTGGTTTTGATAAAACTGTAGTCTTGTCTTTTCTTCCCTCTTTGTGGCAATCTCTCCCTGGCCTGGTAGCACACAGCCACTGAGATTTCCTGTCACACACACTGTATTAGATGGCCCCTTCACAGTCAGCCTGGCCTGTATTTGAATAGAATAAGATTATATTTTATGTACTCTTTAATTTAAATAAAATAAAAAATGATTTTAATAAAACAATGTTTAATCTTTGCAGAGGTCGGAACAGTAGCAAAGGACTGCCTCAACCTACGGTGAGTAACTTTAATGTTGTTTGGAAAAATATATGAAGTGTGATTTCTAACTATAGACTCAATAATAAAGCAAAGAATTAAATCTCAAATTGTACTACAGATAATTTATAGATAAGTCAGTTTAATACAAGGTTATTGATTCTATGAGTTGTTTTTCGGGAAGGCATCTGAAATGTACAATTTTCTGTTAATAGTGTTTATGGCTTCTATAATACTGATACACTGCCAAGTGTTGTGATGTTCCAGGACCAGAGTTTGCTAAGTTCTTTGGGCTTTCTGTTAGGATTAATGTGCTGTCTATTTTAACTTATTTTATTTTTCCTCCTTGGAAAATACCTTCTGAGCCGGGCAGTGGTGGTGCATGCCTTTAATCCCAGCACTTGGGAGGCAGAGACAGACAGATTTCTGAGTTCGAGGCCAGCCTGGTCTACAGAGTGAGCTCCAGGACAGCCAGGGCTACACAGAGAAACCCTGCCTCAAAAAAAAAAAAAAAAAAAATGTCAGATCAAAAGGTGTTTTATAGCTAGCCCTGGCTGTCCTGGAACTCACTCTGGAGACCAGGGTCCCTGGAAAAGACCAGGGATGTTTTCCAACTTTCATTAGTGAAGGTAAAATAGACACAAGGAGCATGAAATTCCATATGAGAAGCCACCATTTATTGGTGTTTTTATGTTGGGTTGGTTTTTTGAGATAGGGTTTTCTCTATGTAATCCTGTTTTGGAGCTCTTTCTATAGTCCAGGCTGGCCTCAAACTTAGAGAGATCTGCCTGCCTCTGCCTCCTGATTGCTGAGATTAAAGGTGTGAACCACTGCTACCTACCTGTTTGTTTTTTGGGCATGGAGTCTACTATGTAGTCTTGGCTGTCTTGGAACTCACTGTGTAGACCAGGCACCTCAAACTCACAGAGATCTTGCTATCACTGAGTTTTGAAACATTTTGAAACATTTATTGCTCAGGCTGTCTTACTGAGAGTTAGGTAGTCAGACCCTTGTGTAGTCCAGCCTGGAATAGTTTTGTTGCCTTATAATAATGTTTATTTTTCACACATTTCAGATTTCTTTTGACGGAATCTATGCAAACGTGAGGATGGTTCATATACTTACGTCAGTTGTTGTAAGTTACCTAATTATTAGGGATAAACTCCTTTGGGGTGGAATATTATATGGAGATAAAATGTAGATAATTCTCAACCTAATATTAGGCTATATATAATAAAGATGACTTAAAAATACATTAGAATGCTATTCAGTTAATTATAACTCACAGTAAAAATACTCTTGCTAACCCTATTTCATGTAAAGTAGTGTTTATAGCTGCTGGTCTTTGGTGTAATATTTTGTTATCTAATGGCAGTGGGGATAGAAGTGTGTAGCTTTAGGATTCATTTTATATTCACTTTGGAGTTTCCAGTCCTGTACCAATAGAGAATCGGTTATAATGTTAATGTGCTGAATGAGACTTTACAGAAAAGGAGATGAAGACACCAGTGGTGGGTACCACACTCTTCACACTATTCAATTGTCTTTCAGGGATCGAAATGTGAAGTACAAGTGAAAAATGGAGGCATATATGAAGGAGTTTTTAAAACATACAGTCCTAAGGTAATTCTTCCTGTCACTTCTCAAGAGTGTCTTGTCATTGGTTGAGATGACTGTGGAGTTAGCAATTGATTGATCTCATGAGATAAAATAAAATGTTTTCTTGATCATTACACTCTCCACATGTTTTTAATAACCACTTTTTTTTTCTCTCTAATAACAAATTCTTACTATTTAATGATTGGCTTGTGGAACTGAAAATATTATATGTGCTTATGCTATGCAGCCATTTTCAGACTGTGAGCTAGAAGAGGGATGTACAGTTATATCTCTGAACATTAGTGTGTTTCAGATACACTGTAGTGAGAACAGTTTTTAGATCTGAGGATTTTTGTATGGTGGGTGCATGACAAGTCTAAACCGAATGTGTTAATCAGGTTTTCTCAAGATGGTTTACCATAGGCTTGAAAAGTAAATGGCTTTGATGAGCTAAATAAATAGCCCTATGAATACTATTAATCAATGTTTTTAATGTTATTAATCTTTGTATTTTAGTGTGATTTGGTACTTGATGCTGCACATGAGAAAAGTACAGAATCCAGTTCGGGGCCAAAACGTGAAGAAATAATGGAGAGTGTTTTGTTCAAATGCTCTGACTTCGTTGTGGTACAGTTTAAAGATACAGACTCCAGCTATGCACGGAGAGGTAGGCTTGGGTTTCTGAGGTCCCCCGAAGCCTGGTGTGATAGGCTCACCCCAGCAGCAGTTCTCCAGCACCCACACAGACTGCTTTCCCTCACCTCAGACAGGATCTTGCTATGTGGCTTGGGCTGACCTTGAGCTCTTGGTTCTCCTGCCTTTGCCTTTCTAGTGCTAAAGTTGTAGGCCTTTGCCTCAAGACCTAGGAATGAGATTTTGTTTTCTTTTTCTTTTTATTATTAGTGGTATTTTTCTAGAATAACTTTTTTAATCTAATAAAAATGTGAGTTTTAATGCTTTTTTTCGTTAGAAAATATATATATATATATTTAAAATATTTAAAAGTGGTACTTTTGTATCCAAGCATTTTGCCTGAATGTATTTATGTGTACCATGGGCATACCTGGTGCTGCTGAGGTCAGTAGAAGATGTCAGATCCCTAGGAACTGGAGTTCCTGATGGTTATGAGTTCACTATGTGGGTGCTCCTACCTACTGAGTCATCTCTCCAGCCCCAGCATGCATCCTGTTAAGATAATATTAGCCAGTAGTAGCTCACACCTGTAAGCCTTGGGTTTAGAAGCTTTGTCTGGACTGGGCTGAACAGTGGGACCATCTCAAACAGAATGCTGGTGTAGGTATGGTTGCATATTCCAAGAATTTAAATATACTTACATATGTGTGTATATGTTTGTGCATATGTGTCCCCTACCTGTTGCAAGTGTTGATTGAAGAGAGGCTTGTGAATATTGGTCTGTCATCTGGAGGGGCACGTGGTAGCACTGGGAAAGGACCTTTGCAATTAAAAAGTTTTTGAATGATAGATTGTCATTAACTATACTTGATTTTCATGTTTCAATCGGTGGTAATGGCTCTTTGTGCTTTGCGATTGAAATTTTCATACTGAAAATTTCTCTGAGGCACAGGAAGGCGGAGACCTCCCTTCCCCGGTTTTTTTTCTTTTTCCTTTTTTTTTTTTTAAAGACAGGATTTCTCTGTAGGCCTCGCTGTCCTGGAACTCCAAGATCTGTGCATCTCTGCCTCCAGAGTGATTCTTCCATTACTATTTTGGGAATGGACTTAGATTTGTAATTTCCTAAAGAGCATTCCGTCACCTATGAAGGTACAAATGCCTTCTTATTTGCTGCCTTTAGAACCAGTTTTCCTTATGCTTTGAATATCAAATTATATTTATGCTTTTGAAAGATTTCATGTTTTTAAATTTTAAGAGTGACTTTGGTCATAACAAGGGGGGAGAGCAAACTGGGTGTGTACACACAGCACTCAGGGGAGAGGATTGGCTGTAGCAGAAACAGCAGTTATTGGCTGTTCTACTGGGTTTGCAGTATCTTTGTTTTGGGAGTGCTGTGGACCAAGCATAGGACACTGCAGACTAATGGTCATGATGTTGCTGTACCACACCAGAACCCATTTCAGTGTTGTTGCAGTGCTGGGACTTCTCCCTAGCCTTACATGTGCCAGGTAAACTCCACTACTGAGCCCTATCCCCAGCTCTAATGCTGTTGCTTTTGTGGTGTGCTTAGTCGTTCTTATTCCCTGCTTCTTCCACCCTTTCACCCCTCACTTCCACTTTCCTCATCCCCCACCCTCCCAACTTCCCTGCCCCAGAACCCCCAGACCGGGTCTCACTGTGTAGTTCTTGCTAACCTGGAACTCACGGAGATCCACCTGCCTCTGCCTCCAGAGTGTTTGGATTAGAGGTGTGTGCATTATGCTCTGTGCTTGTTTAGTTTTAAAGACAAGTCCTCTTGTAGTCAGAACAGCCCCAAGGATAAAGCTCTGGTCTCCACTCCCCAGTACTGGCATTGCAGGTGTATGCCAGCATCTCAGGTCTTGTGTAGTATTAGTGATTAAATCCAGCCCACGTGTGAAAGGATGCTTTACTGTATGTTAATGGTTCATTTTTTCTTATGAAGGCATGAATATTGACATAATTTCAAGTAGTCTGTAGAAAACCAGGCGTGGAGGGAGGAGACAGAGGCAGGCAAATCTAAGTTTGAGGCCAGTCTGGTCGTCAGAGTGAGTTCCAGGACAGCCAGAGTTCCTCAGAGAAACCAAAAGAAAGAAAAAAAGCCCACAGGTTAATTATACAGTTGTATTTTTCAATGCTGAGAATGAGGACGCAGGGCCTCTGCATATTAAAGATAAGCTCTGACTGTCTTCAAGAATTTAGGATCCTTGAGTCAGAATTCTCTGCCAGGTCACCTGGGTGGTGTTCTTCAGAAGACATCCACCTTTCCTTGAGACAAGGTCTCTTGCTGGGACTAGGTGCTCACTGATGAGGCTAGACAGCAAACGTTGGTGAGTGCCTATCTCTGCCTCCCCAGTTCAGGAGTTATAAACACACACCCATGTGCTATACTTGGCGTCTGTATGGATGCCAGGGATTTACAAATAATCAGCTTGTGGAATGATGAGTACTAGCTGCTATTGCAGAAGACCTGGTTTTGATTCCTAACACCCAAATGGTGGCTTATAACCATCTGCAACTCCAGTTCCAGGAGATACAGCACCTTCTTCTGGCCTCCTTGGGCACTGCACTCACATGATGAGCAGACATAAGCAAGCAACATCCCCCACCTCCACTCACCAACATAGACATGAAACATCCTGCTTGAGGTCCTGGAAATGTGAGATATGTGAGGACCCAGCCCTGGGCTTCTAGTCCTGAGGAATGGCTTAGCTCTGAGTCTGGAGGGCGCACATACTTGCTTGCTTTGACTCATAGTCCTTTTTTTTTTTTTTTTTTTTTTTTTTTAGTCTCAGAGTTAACCATTATCTTGTAAAAGTTTTTGCTGATACACTAATTTGGTAGACCTTGATCAGAGATTGACTAATCCTTGGTAGTTTGACGTCAGAGCTTCCTGAATGCAGGAGATGAATTTTCCCGTGGAGCTCCTGCTTTCATCTTGTTTCTTTAACACCACTGTGAGAATCTTGAAGTTGTTAGTTAGGCATGGTGACTCACTTGTTACTCCAGCTTTCAGGAGACTGCCACAAGTTCAAGGCCGGTGAGATCTTATCTCACACAAACAAGCAAATCCAACCAAACCAAACCAAAAAACTCAAAAACAATAACAGACTGGGCTGGAGCCATAGCTCTTCGGTTAAGAGCACTGGCTGCTCTTCCAGAGGGATCTGAACTCAGGCTTCAGACTGCCTGTGACTTCACTTCCAGGAAAGCCGACTCCCTGGAGGACAACCTTACACAGATAAACATGCATACGCACACACCCCGGGTTGGTTTGAATATGTTTGTCCTGGGGAGTGGCACCATTTGGAGGTGTGGCCTTCTTAGAGGAAGTATGTCTCTGTGGGCATGAGCTTTAAGACCCTCTTCCTAGCTGCCTGGAAGCCAGTCTTCTCCTAGTGGCCTTCCGGTGAAGATGTAGAACTCTAAGCTCCTCCGGCACCATGCCTGCCTGGGTGCTGCCTTACTTCCTGCTATGATGATAATGGACTGAACCTCTGAGCCTGTAAGCCAGCTCCAATTAAATGTTGTCCTTATCAGAGTTGTCTTGTTCACAGCAACAAGTTTGAGGATAGCCAAAGTTACATAGTGGAGACTCTAAAAAAAAGTTCTTAGTTTTAAATTCTGTGTATTGGTATATGGGCTTTTGGAGGGTATTGTATCCCCTAGACTTGGAGTTAAAGGTGGTTGTGAGCCATCCAGTGTGTACTGGTCTCTGTAACTTTTACTCTTAACTGTCCAGCCATCGTCTCTTGTTCTCTCAGGTCAGGACTTCTATAAAGTTTTTACTGTTATCACAATTTGTAACATGGGCATGATTTTTATCTACTTGTTACTGGGTAAGAAAACAGATGCATCTGAGTACGTGGTCAAGTAGTGACTGAGCCCAGTTCTTTAACCCTGACTCACATCTGTCCTTCACATTGTACTGTAGTGATGAGCACTTGGGGGGAGGGTCATCACTCTATTAACATTAACAGTGTAGTCACAGATCAAGCAAGGGTTAAAGCATGGTGGCAGACACTGTAAGCCTACTTTTGCAGAGGCTGTGGCAGGAAGGTCGTACATTTAAGGTTATATCAGACTATCTATTGAGTTCTAGGTCAGATTGGTGTAACAACAACAACCCCGAACAAAGCCATTGCAGGCAGTGTAAGGTACAGGTTATTGCATGGTTCAGGTTCCTTTTTTTTTTTTTTTATTCTTTTCATGTCTTGCTTTTAGAGAAAAAAATCATTTTTTGAGACATAGTCTCACTATGTAGATCAGGCAGGACTCACCAGTCTTCGCTAGGTAAGCCTTTTAAAGCAAGTAACATTAGTGTGGCTTTTAAACCCTGATACATATTTATTTATGTCAGTGTGTTATTTTAAAACTTACCACATGGGTGTGCGTGTGCGTGTGCGTGTGCGTGTGCGTGTGCGTGTGCGTGTGCGTGTGTGTGTGTGTGTGTGTGTATGCATGCCTTGATGTACAGTGGAGCTCCGCTGAAGCTTGTGGAAGCCTGTTGACTCCTTCTGCCATGTGGTTCCTGAGGTTCAGATTCAGGTTGCCAGGTTGGTGGCACGTGCCTTTATCTGCTGAACCTTTTCTGAGGCTCGATTTCAACATGTTTTAAAAGTCATTATTATTCCAGCAGTAGGAATTGAGAGGCAGACATATCTGAGTTTCAGGATAGCCAGGGCTACACACAGAAGATCCCTATTTTTTTCATACGCATCTTTAAAAAATGTTTTTTAGAACGTTTTTGGATATTTTGTTTTTCTGCATGTGGGTGTTTTGCCTTCGTTAGTGTCCATGCCTGTAGTGCCCTTAGAGTCCAGAAGATGGTGTTGAATAACCCCAAACTGGAGTTCCTGACGGCTGTGGGCCAGTATGTGAGTGTTGGGTATTGAACCCAAGTCTTTAAATAGATCAGCCAGTGTGCTCTTAAACACTGAGCTGTCTTCCTCAGCACGGAATTTTTTTTTTTAATTATTATATGTAAGTACACTGTAGCCGTCTTCAGACACATCAGAAGAGGACATCAGATCTCATTACAGATGGTCGTGAGCCACCATGTGGTTGCTGGGATTTGAACTCAGGATCTCTGGAAGAGTAGTCAGTGCTCTTAACCGCTGAGCCATCTCACCAGTCCTCAGCACGTATTTTTAAGAATAATTTTTATGGGGGCTGGAGAGATGACTCAGTGGTTAAGAGTCCTGGCTGCTCTCCCCATGTTCAATTCCCAGCAGCCACATACATGGTGGCTTACAACCATCTGATGTGATCTTCTTCTGGTGTGTATGTGTACATGCAGATAAAGCACTTAATGTACATAAAATAAACAAATCTTAAAAAAATAATTTAAATTTTGTCCTTCTAGCTCACACAGAGATAGAACAGGTCGTGAGATTCTTTTTTCCATGAGTTTTGGCATATATATATATATCTGTATTGTGTGAGTGCTTGGAGCTCAAGGAGGCCAAAACCCAGGGCATTGGATGCCCTGGAACTAGCGTTAGAGACAGTAGTTAGCTGCCGTGTATGTGCTGTGATTTGAACAGGGGTCCTCAGGTAGAGCCGCTTGTGCTCTTAACTAAAGCTTCTCTCCAGCCCCATATTCATCCATCTTTACCGAAATATGAAAGAAAGGCTTAGAAATATCCTTATGTTACGTGCCAATATATGGCTTATGGACTGAATAAAGGTATCTTTGCTTCGCTGAGTCCTTCTAGCTCACACAGAGTTAGAACAGGCCGTGAGATTCTTTTTTCCATGAATGGGTGGACTAAGGTAGCCTTGCAATAGCCTCTGAAGAGGACACTGCTCCTGAGCACCCGATCCTCCTGCCTCACTCTCTCAGTTGGTGAGAGGACAGGTGATTGTCCTCAGTCGCCCCTGGAAAGATCAGCTCTTAATGGAAAGTTAGCTTTTTAAAAACCAAAATGTTTTAGGTTTCTTTTTATTTTTAAAGGATTTTTCTTTTAGTTTTATTTATGTGCATTAGTGTTTGCCTGCATGTATACATGTATGTGTTCAGTGTCCACAGAGGCCGGAGGAGACTGTTGGGTCCCATGGAACTGGAGATAGAGACTTATTAGCCATGAGGTGGGTCCTGGAGAGCCATCATCTCTCCAGCACTATGGGCTTTTCTTACTAGGCTCTGCTGCAGACAGTTGGGAAGGCTTGCCTTTTCTGTGTGTGTGTAGCCCAGAAGATATTGCTTCAGTTGGTCTCTGTAGCTTTTCTGCTGTATTCAGCAGACTAGCTGCAAGTGTGAGTTTAAGGGATGCTTGGCTTCACTCTCATGTCCCCTTAAGAGGAGTTTGGGGACCACAAAAGCTGACACTATGTGTCCAGCTCTCAGGTGGGTTCTTGGGATTCCCAGATTCCCATTCAGACCCTCATGGTGCATGGCAAGTGCTGTTCCTCACTGAGCCGTCCTTCTGGCCCTAGAACACTTTGCTGTGCTGTGTGTATTCTGTCTGTGGTTGTGTGCCTCTGTATGTGTGAGTCAGAGGTAGGTGTTGTATGAGGTTTTGTTCCCCACTTCTCTTTTTTTTCCTTTTCTTTGTTTTTTGAGACCGAATCTCTATGTCCTAGAACCTATGTAGATTAGGCTGACCTTGAACTCAGAGATCTGCCTGCTTCTGCTTTCTGAATGCTAGGATTAAAGCCTGTGGTTTTTTTAATCGTGTCCTATCTTATTTTTGGAACAGGGTTTCTTACTGAACCTAGAGCTCACTGATTGGCTAGAGTGGGTGGCCAGTGCACCCTGGGGATTTTCCTTTCTGCATCTCTAGCACCGAGATGACAGTTGTGCAGTATTTCATGGGTCTTCATGCTTGCTCTGCAAGTGCTTTACCAATGGTGCTGCCCCCTACCCTCATTTTTTCCTATTTTGCACCTACTTTTAGAACTCGAACTGCTTGTCTTGGAATGGGACTTGGGTCCCTTGCTCTGTTCTTACCAGTGTGCCTGTCTGATCTGCAATTTTTTGTTTTGTTTTCCCGATCTTCCCATTGCCCCTCCAAAGGTCCTCTTACATGCTGACTGCCAGCTGTCACTGTCTGTTCCCCAGTCTCCAGTGATGAGTGATCTTGTGTTGTATTGTGTCCATTGTTGGATTGATATGGCTTCTCTCCTGCTTGTCTCTCCTGCTGCCGCTTTCCTGCTTTGTGCCTTTGTGTGGTCTCAGCCAGCCGGAGAGCAGGTCAGCAGATGGATATAGTAGTCCACAAGGTTGGATTGTAACAGCACTGTGCTTCTTCATCCATGTGCTGGCTGCAGCTGCTGTCTGTAGAGCTGGAGGTCAGGCTTAATAACAGACAGCAGGCCTTGCATATACATCTCGTCTGGCCTTTCACAAGGAAGCTTGCACTTGAGCTATTTACAGCAGGTGTTTTAAAATCATTACATGCTGTTCTAGTTTGGTGCAGTTGCAGAGTTGGCACTGATGCTCGGCTCTAGTGCTGCATCAGTGATGCTGGGCTCTAGTGCTGCATGCATCATCTCAGGCCACTTCTGAATTATGACCACTCTAGGTGGAAGCAGTCCAGAGAAGTACGTGCACTTATGAGACGCCACTTTCAGTAAGAGGTAATGAACCACTGGTCTCAGCCAGTGGGAATGGCCTCAGGGGTAACTACGGCTACCTGCCACTTACTCCTCCTCTGCCAATTGGATTCTCTTTTCTCTGGCTTTGTGGAAGGAACACCTGAACCCACTCCTCCATTTGTTTCCCCTCATTCCTACCCCTCTCCAATCTTTCATTTGGCTTTTACTTATTTTAAGTGTGTGTAGTGAGTGTGTGTTGTGTGTGTTACTGTGTAGAGAGAAGAGGACGTAGTCTGTGGGCTCTGGGTGTGGAACTCAGCTCCTTCCTTAGCCACGGGCCGTCAACCTTGGCTTTTATGTCACTTGTTTCTGTACTCCAGACTTCCTGCTACTGACTTTTTCAATTCTGCCTGCAAATTATTCACGTCCCCTTTCCTTGAAGAGTCCCTTCCCCCTCCTCATACATACTGTCCCACCTGAGGCCACCTGGAGCCTCTAGCAGGTCCTTTTGGGTTCTTTCAGTCTCTCATGCCACATTTACCCGTGCCAGTTAGGAAAGAAATTTATCTCTTTCCTAACTGCATCGCCTTTTTTCTGACTCCTTCCTGCTTGTTTCCTCTCCTTATGTCTATCGCTTACATGCCTGTGCTCTCCTGGCTGTGTGGGCCCCTCCCCAGTGCCCATTCTGCTGTTCTTTGGCCAGGATGTGTGAGGGTGTGGCTTTCTCATGATAATCTGAGGTCTTAATCTGAGGAATGTCTTTATTTTATTTGTTTGTTTGTTTGCTTTGGTTTTTTTGAGACTGGGCTTCTCTGTGTAGCCCTGGCTGTCCTGGAACTCAGGCTGGCCTGGAACTCAGAAATCCACCTGCCTCTGCCTCTCAAGTGCGGGGATTAAAGGCGTGCACCACCTCTGCCTGGCTATTTTATTTTTTTTAGGCAAGGCCTCACTCTGTAGCCTAGGCTGTCCTTGAATTTGCTGTGAACTCTTTGCAATTCTCTTGTCTGAGCCACCTCAGTAGTAGGATCACAGGCATGGGCCACTATTTCTGTGTGTTTATTTGGTTGGTTTTGTTGTTTTTTTGGCTTTTAATCTTTTAAAAATTCTCATCATCTACCACAGTATCTTGTTTGGCACATAGTAAATGGGCTCATTATGTCTTTGAATTCGTGATATTTAATATCCTAAAACATTTTTAAAGAAACACAATTCTCTATGAAGACTAGGAATTCTGGGCTGGAGAGATGACTCAGTGACTCATGATAATGCAGGCTGGACCACCACAAAGACCTCAGTCTGGATTCTCTAAACCACCATAACAAGCCAGGAGTAGTCCAGTTCTGTAGGGCAAGACAGGGGGATTGCTGGAGCTTCCTGGTCTCCAGCCTAGTGGAGAAAATGCCAAGTTCTAGATGTAGGAAGGGACTCTGTGTCAGAGGAGGAGCCTGGGTGACAGGATGAGTGACCCAGTGCTGCCTGCCACAGTGCACGAGTATGTGCCTCCTTACATGCTTGCTCACCTACACCCCAGAGTAATTGAAACTAGCCAAAGATGGCGATGAATGTCTTGCTGTTTTCCTGTCACTGCTTATGGCTCTGGACAGCACAGTGAGATGTGGGCGTCTTCAGAGTTGTTTTGTGATCATTTATGCAGCTTCCTTATGCCCAACTGCAGACACATACAGATGCTTGTGGGCATGTTACATGGAGGGAAGCATCTGCTAAAGCTACCTTCAGACATGCAGAGAGAACAGAGCTACCTTCTGTAGTCTTCATACATATGCCCAGATGTTGTGGGACAATCGCCTTCTGGGGTGACATGACACACATCACAGACCATGACAGTGATTGTCACAGGATTGGAGGCTTATGAACTAATGAGTCTCCTTAGGGTTCCTAGGGGTGAGAGAAGTTACTTAAAAGGATTAGGGGTAACTGCAGAAAGCAGCTCCACTCTAGCATGGGTGATGACGTGGGGTACTGCAGCCCTGGAGCCTTCTGTGTAGCCTGCAGGCAGCCTTGCTTATCAGTCTCTCCCCTTAGCAACTTTTTACTTTTTTTTTTTTTTTTTTTTTTGAGACAGGGTTTCTCTGTGTAGACCTAGCTGTTCTGGAACTCACTCTGTAGACCAGGCTGGCCTGGAACTCAGAGATCCACCTGCCTCTGCCTCCCAAGTGCTGGGATTAAAGGCGTGCGCCACCACTGCCCAGCTTACTTCTTTTTATACTGTTAGGAATCTTGCAAGCCTTCATCCCTGTTTCTCCCCCATGTATAATCATCATAGTAAATGTCCTATCTCTAAAGAGACAGCAAGGCCATGGCAGCTCTTACAAAAGAAAGTAAACATGTAACTGGAGTTTGCTTACAGTTTCAGAAGTTTAGTCTATTATCATCATGGTGGGGAGCATGGCAACACTCAGGCTGGCTGGGTGCCAGGGAAGTAGCTGAGAGAGTTCTACAGCAGGATCCAGAGGACTGACTTGGGCCATCGCCACGGGACTCTTTGTTTACTGGTCTGTGAGGGTTAAGACTGCTATTTGGTACTAGTAAAAGTAAGGTGGCCTGATTGATTTCTTACATATTTCATTTTTAAAAAATTACATTTATCTATTTATGTATCTTGCCTGGGTGCTATGGCATCTCTGTATATATGTCAGGAGGCATCTCATGGGAACCAATTCTCTGTTACTCGAGTGCCCTGCAGCAATAAAAGTTATGTTGTGTGGTGGCTGGTACCTTTACCACTGAGCCATCTTACTGGGGTGTGTGTCTCTGTCTGGTCCCCCATCCCCATAGGTTCTCCCATATTCCAGGCTGCTTGCTGTGTAGCCAAGGATGATCATGAGCTTCTGATCCTGACTCCACTACCATGGGCATTCCAGGGGTCCACTATAGCCACAGACTGACTCAGTGCTGGGAGTCCAGCCAAGAGTGTCTGTATGATAGACAGGACTTTGCTAGCTCAGCACTAGTGCTTTCCTTCCCTGACTGGCTTCGGTGCCCAGCCTTGCAGAAAACAGTAATACTAAATAAATAAAAACTTTTTTTTTTTTTTTTTGGTTTTTTGGATTTGGCTTTTTCGAGACGGGTTTCTCTGTGTAGCCCTGGCTGTCCTGGAACTCACCAGGCTGGCCTCAAACTCAGAGATCCACCTGCCTCTGCCTCCCAGAGTGCTGAGATTACAGGTGTGTGCTACCACCGCAGGCAAATAAAAACATTATTAAAGTAGATTTGGTAAGTTGAAGATTTTGCAGTGGTTTGAGTAAAAAAAATATTTAATATTATAGTGTGTGGTCAGCTCTTAGTGATCCTATGTATACTGATGTGATGCTAAAGGCTCTGTACTTCCATGTATTAACAGAGAGAATTGGAAAATGTTTTCTTTCATAGCAGCAGGGAGGACATGCTTTCCCAGACATGAAAGTGCCTTAGAGTTCAATGTTTGTAGTGACAGAGAATAGAAAACCCCAGACAGACTCAATTCATGTCTCAGCTTGTATGTGCACAGTAAAGATAAGGCTTCACATCTAGACAAGCATGTCACTGGCCCAGCAGTATTGGATAGAATTTAGGAGAGATTAGCTTTCTGTTTCCTGTAATTTCAGCACAGTATAGTGTAAGACAGCAGTGAGGTGCAGGCTTATGTGACAGCATACCTGGCATTTGAGTTATTTGAGAGAGAAGAGCCTTATGGACATGTGCTTGGTTGGTTGACATATTGGGAAGAGAGACCCTTAGTTAAGAATATCTTCCATCAGTTTGGCCTTTGGACATGCCTATGGGACATTTTTTTGATTGCTGATTGGAGGAGGATCAACCCCTGTCTGTGGAGGTGCGACCTCTGGACAGGTGGCTGGACTGTGTAATGGTAGCCAAGGATAGCAGACCTGAAGCCTGGAGGCAAAGCAGCAAGTGGCATTCCACCAAGGTGTCTGCTTCAGGCTCTTGCCTTGAGTTCCTACCTTTATCATCGCCTGTGATTTATGGGAGGAACAAGGCACTTTGAAGTAGCAAATAGTATTTTTAAGAAAACAGTGTGTTGGTGTTTGCTCTTTCATATTCTTTCCAGACACTGTTTAAAATGGTTCCCACATCAAGTTCTAAAAAGAATAATATGGGAGAAGATAAGATGGCTCAGCTGGTAAGGGCATACAGCACCAAGTCCCTGAGACCTACATGGTGGGAAGAGGCTTATGCTGCAGGGCACATATGCTCACCTGCTCCCACCACTGCCCTATGAATACATAAGCTTACAGTTGATTATGTTTTATTTTATTTTATTTTATTGTGGATAAAATGATTTGGTTGGTGTCAGTTGCTTTGCTTTGCTTCTGGCTGTAAGTTTACAGAATCTGCAGCTGCAGAAGGCGCCGTTTGCTTAGAGCTGACTGCCTGAGGAGCTTCCTTAGAGCACACTGCCTGGCGGTGCTTCCTTAGGCTGCCTTCCCTGTCTGTGCTTGGAGAGCAGTGCTGCTGCTGCTGTCCGGCTATGCCTTTTTTAAGAAATAATTTTTTATTTTTAGATTTATTGTGTATGTGTTTGTGTTCTTGTTTGAGGCCTGTGTGGACTCTCCCAGAGCTAGAGTGAGAGGAGGTTGTGAAATTCAGATGTGGTCGTGGGAAGCAAGCTCCTGCCTCTGAAAGTGTATCAGGTGCTCTTCACCCCTGCACATGTCCCCAGCCCCTGGCCCTGAACTTTGGAAGGTCTGTGTCTCCACCAACCCTTCTGGTCTTTTTTCCCCAGAACTTTTATCCCCTCCTAGTGTGATGACAATAAAAGAATAAGTGCTGTTCTGGCCAGTATTAGTCTGTTGTAACCAAAGGATCAAGGCCTTTTCCTCATGCCTGTGAATGGGTCTTGGCAGGAGAAGCACCCACTGTTTCTTCTCATGGGTTTTGGTTAGTTTCTTGTTGCTTTGATGAACCTGAACAGTTTACAGGGGGATTATTTAGCCCGACTCATGATTTCAGAGCCTACAGAATGTGGTTTCTTGGTTCCACGAGCTTTGTGTGATGGTTGAGGGCCTCACCTCTAGGAGGCAGAAGAAAAGCAAAGGCCCCAATCAGGGCCACGGAGAGGTCAAGCCCATAGGCCCAGGGACCACTACCTCTATAAGCACCACCTCCAGGTAGCGCCATCACACTCTAAGCACATCAAGGGGATAACTGCTTAGCTTCCAGCCCTCATTAGAGAACTCTGTCTGGCAATGGATTTGCAGACCTGTACAACAGAGATACTTTTTTTTTTTTTTTTTTTTGGAGACAGGGTTTCTCTGTGTAGCCCTGGCTGTCCTGGAACTCACTCTGTAAACCAGACTGGCCTCAAACTCAGAAATCCGCCTGCCTCTGCCTCCCCAGAGTGCTGGGATTACAGGAGTGCTCCACCACCGCCTAGGTCAGAGATACTTCCTAACCACAATGGAATTTCATAATTTAGTCAGTTCATTATTGAGACAAAGCAGGGTGCTATCAGAAGCCATCCCATTTGAATCTGTACAGCTATAATTCTGTCTCTTTCTGCATGACTAAATGTCATTTCCCAGTCTTCTTTGTGTCTGCTACAAAATTTGATTTCATGTGTTTATCATTTTAAGACATTGGCCGTTTGAGGCTTGTCATTTTGAAGTTTTCCTTTGGGAGCAGGTCTGTGCTGTGTACATGAAGGTACTATGGCTCCAGTTCCTTCCCTGCCATCTGTCGGGAGCTAGGGTGTGGTTCACTGCCATGCCTAGCAAGTAGGGTTTCTTTGTTTTCCTCTCTGCTCCCTTTCTCTTTTCTTCTTGAATTTATATATTATGTATGTGAGTCCACTGTAGCTGTCTTTGGACACCAGAAGAGGGCATCAGATCTCATTACAGATGATTGTGAGCCACCATGTGGTTGCTGGGAACTGAACTCAGGACCTCTGGAGGAGCAGTCGGTGCTCTTTTAACTGCTGACTTGTCTCTCCAGCTCTCTTTTTTGATTTTGATTTCTCTAGATGTATTTCTCTGTGGCTTTCCTGGAACTCACTCTGTAGACCAAGCTGGTCTTGAGCTTAATTTTTTTGACTTTAGCAAAAATTATATTACCCCCTTCCCTCCCAAAAAAAAGTCCCATTCACCTGTTCAACAAAGGAACTTTGGTCCCTTACCAATGAAAGTTTATTCTGTGAAAGTTTTTTTATTCCTGTTCTTTTGTGGCTTGTATGCTTATGGTTTTGTTTATGTGAGACAATGTCTCATTATCTAGCCTTGGCTGGACTGGAACATGCTATGTAGACCAGGCTGTCCTCAAACTCAAAGAGGTCTATCTGCCTCTGCCTCTCGGCCTCCCAAGTGCTGGAATTAAAAGTATGTGTCATCACACCTAGGTATTTTACCTTATCTTATTTGATTGTGAGAGAGGGTCTGGGTGCAGTCCCAGCTGTCCTGGAACTCACTAAATTGATTAGACTGGGCTCTTAAAAAAACAACAACACAACTTTATGCATATATGATTTATTTGTGTGTCTGCTACATGTGTGGGTTTCAGTGGAGGCCAGAAGAGAGCATTGGCTCCTCTGGAGCTGAAAGTTCCAAGAGGTTGTGGGTATCTTGTGGGTGCTGAACTCAGTCTTGTGGAAGAGAAACATACTTTTACCTGCTGAGCCTCACTCTCAAGCCCTGAAACTGCTTGAGCTTATGGTGGATTTTAACTTAATTGTTGCTGTGTGGATATGTCCCAGCAAGCATCACCTGTTACAGACTGTCCTCCTAGGAAAGTATCTTAGTGTCTTTCCTGAACATGAGGCTAGCACAGTCAAGACGCTGGAAGCTGGGAGAAGGTTGAGTGGTTGAGGGCGCCAGCTTACCTTGCAGAGAACCTCGCTCTGTTCCTGGTACTCAGGCCTCTCCTACTCCAGTTCCTGGGGAGCTCTGCAGGCGCTGCAAGCATACCTGAGGGCAAAACACTCAAACATGCAAAATAAAAACCTTTTAAAAATGATATATGAATCTCCAAATATACTTTGTTGCACCTTGTGCCTGGTTCTTTTCAGAGCTATGGTGTCTGGTTATTGTACCAGTGTAGTAAGTGGAATTTAAATTTTTTATGGATTTATTTTACATGAATGAATTTGCCTGCTTGTGCATACCTTGTGTTCTTGAGGTCAATAGAGGCAACTAATTATAGATGGCTGTCTCTATGTGGGTGCTGGGACTTGAACCCAGATACTGAAAGAGAAACAAGTACTCCTCAAAATAGATACTCATAAACTTTTTTTTTTTTTTTTTTTGGAGATAGGGTCTCACTGTGCAGCTATGGCTGGCCTTGAATTCAAAGACACCACACCACACCACACCTGGCAAGGACTTCATATTATTCTCTTTAGGGCATTTACAGATAGACTTCTTGTCAGTGTTCTTTCCCATGGCCTTCTTGAGCTTATCTCATCTGCTCTATTTATCCTGGGTTTGCTTTCTACAAAAAGCCCATGTTGCACTCCAGAAAGTGATAGACATGTTTTCAAAACCAAGTCAAACCTTTCCTCTTCAGATGTCTCTGAGTTTTTTGCTCATGTTGCTGTTAGTGTGAGCAGTAAAACAGCAACCTCACTCTTCAGCTGGACATTTTTTTCTTTTTCCCCCGAGACAGGGTTTCTCTGTGTAGCCCTGGCTGCCTGGAACTCACTCTGAAGACCAGGCTGGCCTGGAACTCAGAAATCCACCTGCCTCTGCCTCCCAAGTGCTGCAACTAAAGGCGTACGCCAATACTGCCCGGCTCAGCTGGGCATTTTATTAGTTTGCTGGGTTGCAGTTGATGCAGTTGACATGGTAGGCTCAGGAGAATGAGGGTTTTCTGGAGCCCCAGACAGCTATTTCTTATGACTTCTGGAGCACCTGAGGAAATGCTTGGAGAAGCTGTGGTCTTCTGGGGGAGTAGCTATCTGCCATAGGCTGTTACAGTTTTTTGTTTACAGAAATAAAGATGTGTCCCTCTTTAGTCCT